>NC_072819.1:36254511-36554511 GCF_027744805.1 Dunckerocampus dactyliophorus
TAACCTCTTAGAAGCCTGGATCCGAATGTGTCTTTGGTTTAGAAATTGTTTTTTTATCCGTGCAAACGAGGCGTACTTTAAATGTATTAAAATGCCATCTGAGTATCCCATTGCTGAGGTTCCTGGTTTTCTATCATCAAAATATGGTCACCCTACTTTAAGTCGTGGCACTGTTTGAAGCTCCAGCTAAATAAAAATGTCATTGTTTTTTTTAACATCTGGCACTTTAATTGCAGGAGGGAAATGGGGTTTAACGTTCTTAAGTTTGTGATAAATTCTAAATGAAAATAAGCAAACTTGTTTGGAATTGTTTGTTATTTGTACTCAGTGTTTTCTTTTAAAAGTGGGGGGAAAAAATCTGAAAAAATTGTGAATTTATTTTTTTTTGTGAAAAAATTGTATTTCCAGTTTCGATCATATCGCTCAGCCCTACCCAAGCCTCACACTAAAATTACCCCATCCGCAACCCTAGCCCTAATCCCAACCACGACCATAACCCCAACCCTAAACCCAACCCTTACACTAAAATGACCTTAACTTCAACCCTAGCATAACATAACTCCAACCCCGACACGAAACTAACCCTAATCTCACCCCTACCCCCAAACCTTAACACTATCCTAACCTTAAACAGAACTCTAACCCTTAATGCCAACCTTATGAATCAAAATGGGTTTTGGTTACCACTGCGTGCCAATAAGAAAAACAGGGAAACTGATGCCACATTTGTTCCATTTAGTTTTATTTTCTCTCTGTCACATTACATCGCATAGATCAGCATCACGTAGTCATCCATCCTTTGAAGCACACCACACAGGCTTGACATTCACACAAATACTCCTCAGAAAGTGCTTCCTCCGTCAGCATGGGACTGCTGATGACCCCCTGAGGCCGAGCCCACGCCGCAGAGGAAATGTCGCCCTCTAGTGGCGACCTCCGGGATGACACCACGTTTGCCTTGAAATGCTTTATGAGTTATATCAAAAGGCTGCAAAACGTTTCTTTACATTTCAAGGTAAACAAACACCATCTCCTTTAAATGATCCATTACTGAGCGGGGAACACATAAAACCCTTCAGTTTTGTATCTCTGAACAAAAAAATGGAACAAAAAAAGAGCGATGCTAGACATGCAAAACAAGCTCAAACTCAACCAGACAATCAGATTAAATGAGAAATTAGAAAGCAAAAACGAACCAAAAAAGGCTTGTCAGTTTTCATAGCAGCCAGTGTAAGGCTCAACAAAAACTGTCAAAGAAACGGTCATCACATGAGAGACAAAGAGGACACAGAAACAGAAGCGAGTGGAGCTGCCATTGCGATGCGTTACGTTTGATTTGGAAAGCTTTGTTGCTCCTGCTGCTGAACACACAACATGAAAACTGACATTCAAAAAAAAAAAAAAAAAAAAAAAAGCAGCACGATTTTGACATATTTGGAAAAAATAACATACGGAGGCTTTTCTCGATGCACATTTTAAGGGTAAATGTTAGCTTAATGTGCTGGGTAAAAGCTGTTGGGAGGGACCACAGTAAAGCTGGAGAGCACATGGGAACAAACGAAGTGATGGGAAAGGAAAGGAGAGGTCAAGTGGAAGACACTAAAAGCTTCTATGTGTTGGAATGTGCAAGGCAGGAAGACCACAACCTGGTAGGGTAGACTGTTTCACCCAGCGTGGAAGGCTGTCCTGCCTAACAACTACTAGACGGCACAAAAGCAAAAAGCATACATTGTGAGCAATGTGAGTAAGTCCAAGCTAGTGCTTGTTCCGTTGCAAAGCATCCAACTGCCAACAAGTCAGGCACAGCAATACTGCATAGCTGCGCCATTTGATATGACCAAGCAGATGTCAGGGCATTGTTGAAAGATTTGGATGCATCAGAGGCAGTACAAACTAGTCAGCAAATAAAACAAAAACAATTTATTTTTGTAACTTTTACATTCAACAGGTCCCGCCCCCCCCCCACGCCTTTGCCTCAAAGCTACAATAGACATTGAATCTTAACGTATGCGCACTACAACTTCTCAATCAACTTGAAAAAAAAATCGGAGCATCTGTACTGTAAAAAAAAAAAAAAGTTTCCTTTTCATAGAGCGAAACAACAACAAAAATAACATTATATGAAAAAGCGTCATGGTTTTTGTAATGCTGCAAACAATGCTGTACAAACAAAAAAGTCCTGAAACTATCTTGATCATCACCGTGTGTCCACGAACGCCTGACATACACTCACCACTTTGCCAATCTCCATCCTCATTCTTGTCAATGATCACAATTTGCAACAAGTAACCTAAGTTTAATGCAGTTGCAGCACACAAGGGGGCCTTGATAGTCACTGGCCAGATTAGTGCAACACAAAAGGTGGAATCGATAGAGCTGGTTGAGCATCCACACACATGCTGGTGGAAATCTAAAAAGTGCTTGCTAGGAGCATGGAAAGTCACCTGTTGGGCTGCTATTCTATCACCTTCACAAGTGGTATCAGCACAAACAACACAGGACGTTTGCAGAGTGATCAGGTAGCGCCAAGGTTATGGAAAGGTCAGACGACTGTGAAGAAATGCAACAGTAAAGCTAAGACGATACTCATGGAGACGAGCGGGTGCTTTTTCCCCCCCTCGGCACAACTCCAGCAAGAGGCAAAGTAAATGACTTCCAAAGTACCACACTGGATAAGCCAGTAGCACACCAACACTGCCAGCACCGCTTTGCTGAGTACAAAAGACAAACAGACAAGATCATGTCAGCTGATGATGATGGGAGGTGTAAAACCTCTATCCCTGACGTCTCATCTATCTCATCAGGCTATGGCAACACTCCTACCCCAAACACCATTTTGAAAAGAAATAACAAAAATCACTTTAAAATCGTATGTATAGAAAACATCCATGTATAAAAACTTTGCGCAGTGCAGTGTAGTGCAATTTTATCAGGTGTCTATACCTTTCCTTTTTTATGTTCTTATCATTGGCACTTTGTGAGGTTTCTGTGAGGTCAGCCAATCACAGGACAGGAGTTAGCTTATCACTTTACTGGAGCAAAAAAGAATAAATCAGGGTTTATAGTGGGAACTTATGAGATATTAACTCCAACTGGTCACTTCCTGTGGCTTCTGACAATAAAAAGGTGGGCCAGAATCAGTTTCCAGGCATCACGTGATGATAAGGTACTATCAGCTAGTAGCAGTCAGCACGAGCATCTCTGTATAGTCAGGAGGCTGATGTTTCTATGGCAACAGAGGACAAAAGTCACAATGTACCTGCTCTTACTGGAAGGGTCAGACCTTGTCTGTGTTTGTCATGTGTTTCCATGACGATGGGGTCCCCTGTGCATGTGGAGGACATGCAGCCAATCTACATTATAAAAAAAAAAAAGCTGCGCAACAATCAGCGTAACAATCAAACAAGGGGATAGTCATCGGTTACATCGCCACCTTTCAGTTTTCATTTGGAAAATGCCCTTAGACTCTCAGGGCCTGGCGGAGGATTTGAAATGGGCTCTTTAAATAACTACAGTGACTTGGCTGTATGGTCTGGTATGCATGTCATCACCTGGAAATGATCAACATTGGCAATAAATCTTAAAAAAACACAATTTAGTAAAGGGTACTACTGCTACTGGGGGGGCATCTAAAACTTCTTCTAGGGGCTCTGAACATAGGAATTATATAACAATTAGCAAAAACAAGCTGATTAAAAAAGTACAACTACATTGATTACTACAATGTTGGGAGGGTTTCATGACTAAAATAATCACCAGAAGACAATCAGATTCAGCCAAAACAAAGCTGCAAGATGCCAGAATAGAAATGTCTTGTTTTTAACCATGATCACAAGAGTGGCCTTTTCCTGAATTCTCCCATGTCCTAGACATCCAACAGAAATAAAACAAAAATAGGGGTACATTTTTTTTTTTTTTAATAATTGGTTTATACCAGCTACGTATAATCTACTGGTTGGAAAAAACTAGCCTGTCACAAAAGACTGAAGCTTTGATTCTAACTTTTCAAATGTTATAACTGAGCAGAAGATGATTTAAAGGATTAGGAAAGGGTCACTGAAAAGGTGGAAGTGGCTCAGGAGGTACGCAGGTTGTTCGAACTCGGCTTCCTCCATCCCAGTCACTGCTGTTGACACGTCACCCACCTTGCCTCCAGATTATCACTATCAGTGTGTGACTGTGGAGTGAATGACTAAGGAATTTATGGGTTTCACTGTAAAGCGCTTTGGGTATCTTGCGATATCCATTCCATTATTATTATTATTACTCTTATTATTATTTTCATCCTCAGTCAGACGGGGGCTTTTTGTGGGGACATTATGATAAAGAATCTCTTTCAGAATATCAGATGTCAAATGGGGGGGGGAGCTTTTTATGCCTAAACTCACCTTAAACAACAATGACAACATTAAAGCAAGAAAGACAATATAAAACAGTTGTAATCCTGCTGAAATCCATGCTGAAAATAAACTCTATATGAAACACTTATCCACTCTCTCAGGCATACGCTGTGGTTACAGTGATACTCTTAAAAGTCGACTTATTTATTCAAGGTGCATATCTCTAGGTAAAAGAAGAGGGAAATATATGTCATCTATTGTGTACATCTCTCGAGCATTTTTTTTTGTTTTTTGTTTTGCAGAGTCAAGAGGTAATATCTTTTTGTACCACTTGGCGTGAAGGTTTTGTGCATCATTCCAAAATGTATAAAGCTGGCGGTAATGAAAGCCTGAATGAGCAAGCGCAAGATGCACAGTCGATACGTTAAGGCGGCAGGAAACAACAATGTTAGGAGCTGACATTGGCGGCTCTACCTCAGTGGCAGAATCTCTTGAACACATTTGCTACAGAAGTCTTTCCTGGTGACAACACTGGACTGATCCACCCCATCAACAGTAGCTTACATGGTGCTGCTATTACGACCGACTGAGTATAGCAAAATACCTTTTTTGTAGTCTTACACATTTAGTGGAAAAAGTGAAACAAAAAAACAAAAATATCATCTGAGTGTTCCGAATTTGACCAATGTTTCTTTTTTCCTTTGTTTTTTTTTTTTTTTATGAACAGTAGGCGAGTGAAAATGTCTCAGTCTTAAGAAAACATCTTGCTGTTTGTCGTCTGTGTTTGGAAAGAGTAAAGATTGAAGGCAAACCTCCCGCTGCTCTGCAGGAGGAAATCCAGGAAATCTGCCCACGTCAAGTCGGTGTGATTCGTCAAAGAGTAAGAGCTCATCTCGCCGGCAAGGGTGGGGGGAGTCGAGGGGAAAGGTGTCTTAGTCGGTGAATCTCTGACATGCTTTCTTCCAGCGGCAGGCCGTGCACCACATCTCTTTCTTCTCCATGCCATACACCTTTCGGCACTTCTTGGCTTCCCCGCGGGGTTTCCTTGGTGACAGCACATGACCCACATGTAAGTACACGAACACACATCCAGTGCACAAAACTCATTCCAAGCAATTAACCAGATGTGCCACATTTGGACACAAGTATTGGCTTGACCCCCTTCGTGGTCCTTTCACCTCACCAAAATATTTTGGGCAATTCTAAGCTTCCAACTTTATGTGAACAATTCGGAGTGGAAGGAACTTTTCTGTTCTGGCATGACATTGCAAATTCCATAAACGCATGCTTGGATGATTTTGGTGTGGAAGAACTTCATCAGAAACCTTACTAAAGGGTGCGACCTACATCGCATTTCAGGCATCCCAATACTTTTGTCCGTACAGTGTAGAAATGATATAAATGACACATCTAAAGACTGAAAGAAAAAGACTGCTGCCTACCGGTTTCCTTGTGCTGATTTAGATGCCGGAGTTATTAAAGCGTGGTTCTTGATAACAGTGCCATTTGTGCTGGATGCCGGCAGCCGCTTTTCCCCGATGCTCACTGTGCGCACATGAGTCACAACAGGCCCCTGCACGTAAAAGGCACAGTATAACTTTATTTGATAATAGTTCTACCACAGCAGGCATGTTACATCTATATACTGTATATAACATTATTCTATGAAATATATACGAGACTCACAAGTGGGATTCAGTCAACATGACAGTAAAGTATGAAAAATGCCCCACAACCAAGGAGTGTTCCCCTGACCCACTTACTATACAGTAATAGAAAGGAAACTTGGCTTTTTTTTTTTTAACCAAATAGCAGGTATGAGTTCTTCAGTTTCAGAAAATTAGAATAAAAAAACAAACTTAAATGGCTCCATGTTTGGGTATGACTGATGTTTTAATTAGGGATGCTCCGATCAGGGTTTTATGCTCCCAATTCCGAATACCGATCAGCTATGAGTGAGATACCGATACCGATCACATGGATTAACTGTACATTTTTCAATGTATTTATGATGAGTACTATTGGCCACGGTCGCCACTAGACAATTCCAAGGGCCCCTGGCGAATACGCAATGTTCGTGAAAGACATAATTAGTAGAATGACAACAATAGACACTTGAAAAAGTTAGTATGTACTCGATGGATGGAATAGCTACTTCCCCGTGGGACAAAAACGAGCTCCAAACTAAGCACTTTGCTTGTTTGTTTAAATACAAAATGTCACTGTGGTAAAAGTCACATTTTGAATCTGAAGACGAGAAGCTACGCGGATAATTCTAGCTAGCTATCTAGTTAATTGCGGCCGTGACCAGCTAGGCAAAGCGTGTAAAGAAAGATGCAAGAGAAGTCAAACACCAAATGGTTTGACAAGGGAGTGATCAAACACGCTGGCAATGATTGGCGTAGCCTGTGCCAAGCTGTCAAACAGACACCATTGAGGTTTTACAGACTAGCAGGGGCGCGCCAGGAATTCTAAGCCCCCAATTACACCCAAAACTACAACCGCTAGTTTACGGCTAGTGAATTGTCCATACAATAGTCTCCATATACTGTAGTATGCAATTCACTATTTGAGGCAAGAGAACATAACGAATGTGGTAAAGGCCATCTTTTACAGTCTCGCTGTAATTTTAATTGTAAAATTAATGAAAACATTGTTTTTAACAATAACAAACAACACAAAATTATATTTTTTGTCATGGTAATATGAGCAAGAGAGACACATTGCCACAGACTGCATGCAATGATACTCCGTGACATGTCATTGAACAGTTTTGCTCACCTTCTTTACTTGGAGGGGTAAAGGTAAGGGTGAAGTTATGCAGAGATAGGGCTGTTTTTTAGTCATCTGTTGTTAACGGAAACTGCACTTTTTTTTGGAATTTTGCCCATCATCCACAATCCTTATATGAAACGTGAACACATATTTCTGTCCCTTTTCTGTGCGTTCTAACGAGAGAAAACGAGTTAGCATGAGCCAGCTAACATGCACGTCATGGAAGGACAGTGTTCCATTTACATAACTGGCCTGTATATTAACCAAGCTACAGCGATATTGTTATTGTAGCAGCTAACACAAAAACGGAGTAACACAACGCCCCGCTGGACTCACCGTCACTCAACACACCTCAAGTCACTGCAATGAGACAGACTGAAGAGTGGATACGAAAACTCAACAACTCAACAAGTCAGTTTGCTGTCAGCATTGTTTTACCAGAGGACTGGAGCACAAACCTTGTGCTGAAAGACACAGCCATCCTAATGAGACCGGACACTGTAAGTGTCGTGGCTGTTTTGATGCTGCTGTTGTTGACGAAAGCACCCTTAGCTCCAATGAGCCATGTGAAATCAATGCGCCTCGGAAAGAAGTTTCGGTAATGTTTTAAATCATCAAAATACGGCAAGATACTGTATGTATTACATGTTATCATGAATGTACCTGTTAATGCATGATGACAGCATGTATATACAACGAAAAAAAATGTTGCGAGAGGTATTTGTAGAGGGCTTTATGGCGGAAATAGGTGCTTCCCATGACGTGCAACTAGCTGGCTTATGCTAACTCGTGTTCTCTTTTAAGAACACACAGAAAAGGGAAATACATATATTGTATGTTTCTCACAAGGATTGTGGATGATGGGCAAGTTAGTTTGGTTTTCCTTTAAATCTGGTAAATGGGGAAGGGACAACTGGTTTAATAATACATGCTAAACATTTAACTGCACTGAGTAAAGGAGCACTGTTACAAAAACCATATTTTAGCAACGAAAACATCTGACAGTGAGCGTGCGCGCTTAGTAGGAGAGTCCGTGTGGACAACCTTAAAAATGCATTTTTTTCATATGATATCAGGTGTATTTTCATTCGTATACATGTTTGTTAGGTAGATTATTATTCATCTTCAATTTTGTATCGATTTTATATAGTGAGGCATATACATGAAAAATATGACACTTGACTTTCTTCCGTGGATTTTTTGCTTATCAAAAACATGTAAATGGCTACTTTTGGTTGACTTTTAAAACATATTTTGACAGCCTAAGTTATATACAGTACTTTGTAGTACGGTCCATCATAGCTTTTGTCTTGACTCAATGTTAAAGCAACGGAGACCAAAGGCACTATTTTCGGGTATAAAATCTGCTCTAAGGTCTTTAATATTTGGGGTAGAAAAGTTCAAATTAAGTTCAAATTAAAGTTCAAGTTATGCTTTATCCGACAGAATTAATTACAGACGTGATTTTACAAATTAAATTACATTAAATGTTTGGGTAAAAAGGAGAGGCGTAGGCTAACACTATCTTATTTCATTGCGGACATTAAGCTAACAGGTTCATTTACACGACACACAGACAGGCTAAGCTACAAAAAGCTGGGTCACATACTGAAACCCTTTTTGTTTGCCTCTCTTCTCTTACCTTTTTTCCTTTCCTTTTTTCACTGCCATACATTATTTTGCGAGGCACTAGCAGCATAGTTTCACTCTGCTCTGCCGCAACTGCCGACTAATAGGCAATAGTGATAGGCAATAGTGATGTGTCGGTCGCGAACGAATCGGTTCTAAAGCCGGCTCTTTGAAATGAACAGTAGGAGCCGATTGGCGTAGTTGGGAGTCAATTGGGAGCCGATTAGTTTTTTCCTCGTCTTTTTTTCTGTTAAAAGCGAATGTCTTTGGTCAAGATATGTGGCGATGTCTCTGTGGTCACACTGAGCAGAGGGAGAGGCGGGGTTAAACACGCTGTGGTGCTCTTAGAGACGATTCTTTCGTGAGAAACATTATAACATAAAATGTTTTTGTAGCTGTGCATTGAGCTTTAAATAAATCAATTTAAATAATAAACATTTGATATAATGTATTTTTTACATTACTAATTTATTTTACACAATTCACATAATTTGGTCAAATAATAATTTAAGACAACAAAAAAATCTGAGGAACCACTTGGGAGCCGAAAGAGCCGGCTCTTTTTAGTAAGCCAAGACAAAAGAACATTTCATCACTAAAGGCAACAGGCTGCAGCTCGTGGACCAAAGCATCTCATGTAGCAGGGGGTGCATGCGGGGTGGTCAGTCAATATGAAAGCTTACATTTGGTCAATGTGGATATTTAACTCAATACAAGAGATTGTTTTAATCGTTTTCTGACTATATGAACAAAAAAATCACAATCTGATAGCAAAATTGTGTTACCTATTTATTGGGGCCTCTGTCAGTCAGGGTCTTTGGAATTGTCCTAACCTTTCCCCCCTTACAGCGCCCCAGCAGACTAGCGTTGATTCTCTCGGCAATACGGGACAAAGTGAGTTCCTTGTCGTGCGTTCCACATGCACATTCATGTCATGTTTGTGTTGTCATGACATGAATTGTAATGTCGCTGCCGCACGGCGAACGAACGGTTTTTGTGATCGGCTTTCAGAGACATTGATCAGCACACGCCGATCATGTTTTTTTTTTTTTTTTTTTTTTTTTTTTTACAGAAAGCGGCCAATACTAATCGGTGTAATCGGTGGCTGATCCATTGGAGCATCCCTAGTTTTAATAGCACCTAGCACAACTTGGCAATGAAATGTGATAAAGGAGACTAAGACGTATGTACCGTACAATACATCAAAATGATTACACTTAAAGAAGTTGCAGCAAGAGAGAAAAGCGTGTCAAAAAGCTGAAATGATAAGAGAGACAAGATCTTGTCAAGAATTCGTGAGACATAGCCTCACTCACCGGGATGCCTTTGAAAATAACTGGAGGGGACTGCCATGACACACTGATGCCATTTCCAGTCCCGGTTCCGGTTCCAGGCCCAGATCCATTACCATGGTCTGAGCCAGGCAGCTCAGGAACCACAGGGATATTCACTGGAGCAGTGGCCTGGAACATGAACAACCACCAGACACAGCCAGAAGACGAAGGACGGACAAAGAGGAACAGGAACAATGCAGACGCAGCAGAAAAGGGATTAAAAACAGAAAAAAAGGAGATTAATCATTAATTGAGAGGAAATTTCTGAAGTCCAAATTTCAAATGGTCCACCGTATTTACTCTGATTTTGCACAAAACACTGAATTAGCCAAAAACAGGTCAGACAAAACACAGGGTTATTCAAAAACAATGAACTCCTTTCATTATGCAATATTTTACGAAGGAAAAGCAATAGAAAACTTCAGCCAAGTCCAAAGTATTCTACTCACAATCAAGTTTCATTTCCTGTCTTAAAAGTGTTCAATGTGGCCACCACATGCAGCACGGGCAACATCAATGCAATAAAAGAATTCCCCCCAGACGTGTATCAGCATATCACGATCCACTGAGTTGATCGCCGTTGTTATTCAGTGTTTAAGGTTATGGAGGTTAGTGGGTAGTGGTGGAACATCAACAACATCTTTTACATATTCCCACACGAAAAAACATCACACACGGTGACGTCTGGGCCAAGTAAAAAGGGCAGGCCAAGTAAAATGAGTGAGGTCTTGGGCCCCCTTCCCATCAATGTTGCCGGAGGAACAATGCCCCTGTGGCAGCCATTCAAAACTTGGCAAACTCCTCTTTCAAATAGTCACTGAATCATTCCATGACGACGCTTGAGAACTGAAGAAATGCATCATGAAATCAGCTCATTCTTTTTGAATACCGCTGTATGCGAGATATCTAAAAGGTATTTGCACAAATGGACATCAACAACTGTGGTAAAAAAAAAATTTGATTTGTTGTTTTAAAAAGATTGCTAAATTGAATCATGTGAGGGGTGGGGCTTGATGTGTGTTCTTTTTTTTGTGTTCACGCCCTTTAGCAACAAATGAAACTTGGGAATTACACCTGGGAATTAAAATAAATAGTATGCTTGGAGCAACAGATCCGTCAGTGAATCCAAATGTTAACACAACAAAATTTTCATTTGTTGATAATACATTTGAAATACATAAAAGCAATGAACACACCACAAACGATCACACTTTACATCTACCTTTAGGTGCATTTCCTTGTTGTCATGACGACTAAACATCACATTGCACCTCCAAACAAGCGTTTTCATGCATGGTGACACCATTCCATTGTTGCCTCCAAGGGCATCACAGTGAGGAGTGCACATGAATTAGTAGGCTTAGATGAAGAGAAGAAAATGAAGGACGAGGAGCAGATGGAGGAGGCGTGGAGACTCAAAAGTTGCTGCAGAGCAGTAAAGTGTTGCAACTAAGACTAAGAGCTTGCTGACTTCATTCTTTGCATAAACTTGGGTTGATATTAACAGAAAACTTTCTCATGAAGGTTCTCCTCCCACACTGCTGAGCTGGAGATGACCCAAGACCTTTTTTTTCCCACGCTGATCTCTAAAAGCGCCTCGGCTCAGTGAATATGATGGAAATGTTTAATGTGATAAGACTGTTTTTGTTTTGATCACCAAACTTTTGTGTGTGTGTGTGTGTGTGTGTGTGTGTGTGTGTGTGTGTGTGTGTGTGTGTGTCCTCTGTCCACATTGTGGCATTACCTGGTAGGCATGGTCAGTGCGGATATGGCAGAGTGTGGAGGGTGCTGATTGGCTGAGCAGTGTTGGGGTGTGGATCTGTGGTCCATTCATGTTGATGTGCTCTGAGTGCGGGACGTCAGAGAGCGGAAGTGGGAAGATGGCTGGAGGACCGACAGTGGTGGGTGAAGTGGGTGTGAGGCTGGACAAGCCCTCCGTCAGGCTGTCCATGTTGACCTCAATCTCTGAGTAGTAAAAATCCTCTTCCCCGTCACTGTAGTCAGAGTCACTGTTACGCCTGGGAGGAAGCCAAGGACAACTAATCAGAAATGAACTTAGCTTGTCTTCAGTACCTATTCATTTTCAGTCAGTGCAGTAGAGAACGCAACTATTATTAATCATTCAAATGGAAATGGAGACAAAAGTGCATCATACTGGGAGGTGTGGCTGATAATATTAGCAACACCACTCTTTTGATGCAGTTCTACACCAGATCTAAAATACAGCCGCAATAGCATATTGTTAAAAATGATCATTTTAGTAAAATACGACCATTTAATAACAAGCGCAATAGATTGATTTACTAAAGACGCAACGACTCTTCCAACCAGCAGGTGGCGGTAAACGGCAGTGTGCAGCTGAGCTCACGAGGCAAACAGGATGTTTAACATCTTGTGGATGATGACTACAAACTTGACACTGTTTTTGTCTTACCTCACTATCTAAATCACAACCTTTCACACAAGTGTGCTGTAGCTATGAAGCCATGATTACACAACACAGTAGTAAAAGCAAAATATATTTCCCAGGCATGTATATACAGTATCTTAGGGTCAACTCACCCCAGGTGGACGGTGCGGACGTGCCGCTGTATTCCTGAGGAGGTGCTGAGGACCTTTTCACAGTTCTTCCACAAGCACTTGAACATCACCTTCATGGAGTTCTGAAAGAAGGGCCATGGTGTACATAAGCGCAACATGACTATGACACGGTTCCCTTGAACATTGTTGGTTTACATCATCATCTATCTCTGAGTTCTCTCATTAGCAGGCTGTTGATGAGAGTTCCAAGAGAGGATACGGGCCATGGGGCTGCCAGATTCCTCTGTGTGCCTCTAACTGGCAGCCTCCACAGAAAGGCCTGCGTTGGGTGTTGAACAAGGGGTAGAGCGCTATCCCCATTAGACACCTATTAGAGCACAAAGCTGCTAAAACATAGACCCCATACACAGAAAGATCACACAAATGGAGCACCAGGCTCTTTTACAGCGTATCTTCTCAAATGACAAGAATAAATGCACTATTCTTCTCAGAACGGAGATAGATAGATAGATAGATAGATAGATAGATAGATAGATAGATAGATAGATAGATAGATAGATAGATAGATAGATAGATAGATAGATAGATAGATATTAAAAGTGCAGCTGTGGATGGACTACAGTGGTGTGAAAAAGTGTTTGCCCCCTCCTTGATTTCTTATTTTTTGGCATGTTTATCACACTTAAATGTTTCAATCCAACAAATGTAAATACTAGTCAATGACAGCACACAATCAACACAAAATGCCATTTTTAAATGAAACATTTTATTATTAAGGGAGTGAAAAATCCAAACCTACATGGCCTTGTGTGAAAAAGTGACTGCCACGCCTGTTAAAACATAACTTAACTGTGGTTTATCACACCTGAGATCAATTTCTCTTGCCACACCCAGGCGTGATTACTAAGAAATTCAGGAACAAATGAGAAAGAAAGCAGTTGAAATCTATCAGTCTGGAAAAGGTTATGAAGCCGTTTCTAAAGCTTTGGGCCTTCAGCGAACCACATCACAAAAAGGTGCATTATCCACAAAATGGCGAACACATGGAACAGTGGTGATCCTTCCCAGGAGTGGCCGGCCAACCACAATTACCCCAAGAACGCAGCGACGACTTATCGAAGAGGTCGCAAAAGACCCCACAACAACATCTAAAGAACTGCAGGCGTCACTTGGCTCAGTTAAGGTCAGTGTTCATGATTCCACCATAAGAAAGACACTGGGCAAAAATGGCTAACACGGCAGAGTTCCAAGACGAAAACCACTGCTGAACAAAAAGAACATTTAGTCTCGTCTAAATTTTGCCAGAAAACATCTTGATGATCCAAGACCTTTAGGAAAATACTCTGTGGTCTGGCGAGACCAAAGTTGAACTTTTTGGAAGGTGTGTGTCCCATGGCATCTGGCATAAAAGCAACGCCACATTTCAGAAAATCATACCAACAGTAAAATATGGTAGTGGTAGTGATTGTCCGGAGTCAACATTTGCTTTACCAAATTATTTTGCGAGTGAGATTATGAAATAAGAGGGCAAGAATTTGCGCTATGGCAGTTTGTGTGGAACTTGCAGCGACGTCACATCTGTTCTGTGGAGCATGTGCATGGGTGTCGGAGCCAGGAGTGCTGAGCTGTGTCACTGACAGATTTTAAAAATAATTTTCGGATAACATGAAGAACTTTTGTCAACACCTGTGAGTACCTTTCCCCAAGTCTTTGCAAAGCACGCTCTTCCATAAGGTATACATGATGGATACATATGAGATTTATGTCTACATACGACCAAGGACGCATGGGTTGCATTTGAAAAAGTCAGAATTGTACTGTTCACACTGGCACGAAAAAAAGATACAGGTCACACTTGAACAAAAAAAGTCAGACTTGACCAGCAGTGTGAACGTAGCCTACGGTACAAAGGGTTAGCTCGACTCCCAGCCAAGCCCCTCTGTTCAGACCAACTATATAGCGGTACATACCAGTACAGTTGCTAAGCTTGATGCAGTTGACAGTTTGGTGTTCCTGGCCCAAAATAAGGACATGCTTGTTTCTTCTAAAAATGTTAACCTAAAAAAAATACCACTGTTCAATTTAAATTATTTTTGAGTTGCTGACATTTAAAAATTTCCTCTTAAACCGGGCACTCCGGTGTTTGGAGGACAAGACATATAGTATGATGACTAGGGATGAGCCGGTAACTTGTTATAAACGAGTATCTGTTCCGGATAATGCATTTTTGCTGAGTACGAGCATGAAACAAGTACAGCTCGTCATTATCCGTAATTGTGATGAAGGGAAATCCTCGTTGGTTTTGTATACTGTCCTCTATACTAAAGTTTATTTTCTTAAAAATCCTCATTGCGTAACTTACTGTAATCACTCTTCATGCTCTGTGATTGGCCAGTCAGACAGCGACCGCTCCTCCTTAGACAGCAACCACAGAGGAGCTGAGCGGTGCCTCATTCACGTACACGGTGCAATTGGCAATTTGAAAACGGCTCATGTGGTGTTGGTCACTGCCTCCACTTTATCAAGTTTTCCTCAGCTCACCTCTATTTCGGTTTGAATCTAAAGTCAAGTTTGTATCTGTATCGAAAGGCTTGTGTTGCGTCACTTATTCAACAACACAATTGGGTTAGCATGACCGCTTTTTTCCTTGAAATGTATTTTTGTCTTATGCATCATAAAACAGGCGTGCTACCTACAATATAAGAATTTTGTTCATTTTCAGTTGGCAGTACACAGACAGTGGTAACAGTAACCTGCATTGACTGTATCAAACATGTTGCCTGTATGGCTATCATGCATTATATACAGTACATAAGCCTGGTAAAATATTCCACCCCTCTCAATACGTTGCAGTATGCACGTTGCAATGTTAAACTTGTTTCGGAATGTATACAATGCGTTTGACAAGATAGCTGTATACGGCTCGTGTTGCGTGTTGTTTTTTTTCATTTGCTTGCTCATAATTTGGCTGGTGATATCAAGTCGGTTGCAAAACTTTGCTCGTAGTACTGAATGCTGTGCTTTTGAGAAAAATACAGACAAAACAACAACATTTTATGGTCGGGGGGAAAAAAACGATTCAGCCTCAAGGACGCATTCCCATGCATAGGGTCTCTTTTGTTCCGCCATTTCTGGTTAACCTGAACAATTTTATTCTAGGATCGCTTTCCTTGTGGAGACTCTGGCTTGTTCAATACAGTAGCTCCACCTAGTGTTTAAATTAAGAAGTACAAAACATTTAAGCACACATTGTGCACGGGCCATAGTCAACTACAGTATATTTTTAAACTTTAATGGGGCCAGTTAAAAATCGACGGCGTGCCGCATTTGGCCCACGGGGCGTACTTTGGACACCCGTGGGTTAAGAGGTGTGCCCCAGTTGTTTTTGTGTTTGTTTTTTTAACAAAAAGGTACATTAAACACAACATTCAATGCTTGTTCCATGTAATTTCAATATGAATCTGGGGCTGGCTGCGAGGACATGGGAAAAGGTAGTTTTATTTACATGCATTTCCTGTTTCGCTTATAAGGGGCTGGTAGCTCTCCCATGAGCAGGCAGGGACCTGCTCTATTGCTCATGAAAGAAGGTGGGTGTGTACTGTTGGCACTTTTCAACAGCCTCTGGAGAAAGAGGCTGTGGAGAAGGGAAGGGGCAAGATCAGTTTGTGTGTCAAGAGTTAACACTCCACTCTCCAACGCCGCTCTAATCTGTTTCTCATTGGTGCTGGAGTGCCTCTAATGCCATGTTTAAATGATACCCATAAAAACTTAGCAGGAAAGCTCTTAAGTCCAACAAACACAAATCACCTAATTCTTAAAGTGTTTTTCTTGCATTAACACTGCTACAGTATGACTGGCAATTGGCACGTTTAACAATCTTCTTAACTCACTGCCAGCAAAGGAATCATACTATTTCAGTTTCAGCTGCTCCTAAAAGAGTTACATTCTTCAGGTTCAGGTCTGAATACTTATCAACAACTTTCTTCATATCCCGTGTATTTGGATTAAGAGCAGTTGAGCATTTCTCTTGAAACATTGATTTAAGTTTGTGTATCTCAGTGCTCGACTGTTGCTCTGCTCCACTGAGGCCAACTCCCACAGATCGTGCTGTATTGAACAAACCTCCGACACTGCGATGCCAGAGGAAATACTGAGTTTCATTTCGACCACATACTGTTATTTTGTGCATGAATCCTTCTACGCCTCTACATCCTGACTATCTTCATTTATATGCATCCCTTAAACCTTGTTACTTGGGTTTGCTTTCCACATCTGCAGCATGCCTTGTGTTCGTAGACAAGCAGCACGGCCCGCTGCTAAAAAGTGAACTTTTATCATTTAGGTTAATTTCTACATAAAGCAAGAAAGGGCGAAGTAAAGGAGCAAGGAGCAACCTATCCTCCATGTAGATCACATGCTTTTTTGGGGGTCGGGGGTGTTGAGGTGAATTGTTGGGTGTCCTCAAGTTGCTTTGTCTACCTCAAGTGTGGTACAGTGCCCCTCCCCTCAGATAATATAATATTGTTGGGGCCTTCCCTACTCCCTGAAAACCTGATTTTCTGAAGCATATTTTATAGGAAAACTGCACTTCTTGGGGGAATTTTGCCCATCATCCACAATCCTTATGTGAAACTTATGTGAAACTTCCCTTTTCTGTGTGTTCTAAAAAGAGAAAACAAGTTAGCATGAGAGCACTAACAATGGATGTCATGGGACCCACTTATTTCGCCGATAACACCCTAAAAAAATAAAGCCCTCAAAAAACGCCAGCAATGTTCCATTTATATAACTGACCCGTATATTAGGGATGTCCCGACCCACATATTTTGGCTTCCGAGCTGATCCGTTTGTGTTTTTTTATAGTCTTGCCGATCCGATCGGTAGCTATCTTTTTTTTGTTTGGTTGTTTTTTTTTAATAATAATACGCTTTTGTTACAAACATGAATTAGTGGAATTGAATATGTCATTAAAAATAATGCAACCGAAGTATTGTTGAATGTACTTTTTTTTATTTCACATAATGACCAACAATTTTGTTTGCATTTGTAACAAACCTCTGTGAGTCAGGTCCCTCGTCCAATAAAAGTCCATCCAATAAAATATAAAATTGGAAAAACGGGCATGCAAAATACTTTTAGGGTAGGACTAATTATTTGACATGGTTATAGATCAATTTGTGGGACAATTTTTGGTTATTATACAGTCGAGACATCCCTACTGTATACTGACCAAGCTATAGCGATATTGTTATTGTAGCAGCTAACACAAAGAACTATATTTATCTGGCAGAGTAGCACAACGCCTTGCTAGTCTCAGCGTCACTCACAATGCCTCAAGCCACTGCCGAGCCGTATACGACCTAAGCGGCTGTGTAGTTTCTGAGTTTGGACGGCATTGCTACAAAGACTCAACAAGATGCTCGTTTGCTGTCAACATTTTGTACCTGAGGACTATGCTAAATTTACCAGCTCAAACGGGGAGCACAAGTCCCATCAGTCGGCATCCCAATGACAGCGGACATTGCAAGTGACTGTTTTCATTATACTTCTTATCCATGAAACATTTAGCTATAGCGTTAAAGGGATAAGGGGGCGTCGTACCAGATAACCTGTAGCTCTTTCTCCATATAGTCAGCCTCAAAAGATAAGGTTCTGGTTCCTCATTTGTCCAAAAGTAGTTGTCAATGGCGGCGGCTCTCACAAAGTCTGCCATGACTATTAATAGGACAGGCAAGCTGTTTCTATGCTTTTGTTGTTGATGGAAGTAGCGCTAGCTATGTGAAATCAATGCGCCTAGGAAAGAAGTTCCGGTAATGTTTAAAATGATCAAAATAAGGCAAAATACTATAAGTATTACATGTTATCATGAATGTACCTGTTAATGTATGATCACAGCATGTATATAAAATGATAAAAAGTTGTTCGAGATTTTTTTAGAGGGCTTTATCGTCAAATTAGGTGGGTCCCATGACGTCCATCGTTAGCTGACATCCCATTAGAAAGGTTAGCTAAGCTACATCCATTTCTCAATTACTGGACAAAATGGGCCAATGATGCATTGCATCAATAAATGTAAGGATTTATGCATTTTATTCACTAACCCAAATACCACACACTCTGTGCTGGTAAAATAAGTGGAAAAGGAAAAGTGGCCGCCTCACATTTTGAAAACCCTTTTAGGTCAAGTTAACAAACTGAGTGGTCAGTATTGAAACCCCACACACCATGCGCATTTCAACAGGACATGAATGGCACATATACTCAGTCTCACCTTTCGCTTTCGAGGTATGGGGTCCTCAAACATGAAGTGCGCACTCTCTGTGACGTCCTCGTTGACATCATAGCCCTGGGACGAGAGCAGGAAGTTCTTGTTGGCATCGTTGGACAGAGGTGGCGATGGCGTGGAGGGCACCGATTGGTCACTCGCATCCCAGCTCCAGTTGCCACTGGTGGAGCTGCTGTAGCTGGCTGACAGCACCTCTTTCCAAGCCCTGTTCGCTGGCTCTGGAACTGCAGTTCAAAAGCACACACACTGAGTTGATTTAACATTGCGCATAATTTATCTTAACGTGTTTTATTCTTTTCTCTCAAGTGACAAGACCACCACTAGTATTTCCACATGTGGCATGATTAATTTATGCATAACATCCATTAAAGATATCCGAGCAGCTTAATATAGTTCAAGAAGTATTGCATATTCCATCATAAGACCCAAGTTGTGCATAATGAATCATGTAAAATGTAGAACTACTAAATGTATACAATGTCAGACAGAAACATGTGAAAAAATGTGCATGGTATCACATAAAAAGCAACATTTTAAGACATTAACTCAAGGAAGTCGGGCTATGTGATGAAGAATTTAGTGCTAAAAACTTGCATCCATGCACACCTCCATGTATCTTACAAACATTGTAGCACTTGCTTGTGTGTCGCCAAGGTTAACAGCTTGATAAGCCTAAACCTCAAGTGTACTCCGCTGAGGATAAAAGGCAATAAAAACACATTGATAAATAAAAATCTCTTTCATCTTTGTTCCACTTTGTGCCATCCTGTCAGCCGAGCATGTGTACGCCTCCAAGCTGACTCACTGAGAGGAAATAACAGTAGCCTTGGTTAAGTTTAGCAAAAAAAATGTTGTTTTTTTTTTAAAAAGGGAGGGGAAAAAAGCTGACTTTGACCGTCTGGCAGGGTTGTCATGGGGATGGCAAGCGCAGCAAAAGGGAGCTATAGTGATAAGGTCATGACAGAGCAGTTGGCACGGTGTATGACTCACATTCAGCTGCAGGTGCATGTGGTGATGGCCAAGTGGAGGAGGACATGGTATTACCTGTGGGCGCAGAGGACGGGCAGAGCACCAACGGGGATGTGGACAGCGATGTCAGGACGGCAGCGGCCATCACCTCCTTATCAGCATGACCTGAAGGCTTCCTGCAGAATACACACATAGAGAGAGACCAAGTTTATGCGTTGTTTCATACTTGGTATGATTGTTTATTTCAGTAATGGCGGTGAAGGATGCCACAAGAGACAAATACAGAGCTGAAACAAACAACAGCCTAAGGACAGAGGGATATGAAATTACGAGAGAGAGCGAAGCCAATCCCCCCCTCAAAAAAACACCCCCAACCCCCATTCCGCACCACCTCCTATCTTTCAGCTCAGTTACATGCTGAACAGTCCACCCATAGCTTGAACCTTGTTTACACTGCCCACTTGAAGTACACTCACAGAGTTATAAGCATACAGTAGACAACCACAGAGTATGCTTTGGTACCCATAATTACTTGTACTTATTTGTGGCATTCTACAATAAGGCACATTCACAACCATTCATTCTTTTTCTTTCCAAACTCACTTCCTGTTGTCCTTGAAAGCAAAATCTGGGGGAAGACATTTAAGGCAGGGCCGAGAATTCCTCAACACACTTGGGCACACACATTTTAAATGTGTTGACTCATTTAGTCATAGAAACAACAAGCTGTAACACAGGCAAATGCATGTAAAACATTGTGCTTTACATGCTATATGTAAATCTATGTACAGTACTAAATCCCTGCAACACAGAAGTATACTGACACGAAAAAACGCTCCACAAGTTCTGCAGCTTTAAGAGGTCGATGTCCCGCCCCCAGTCTTCTCTACTACACAACCAGAGTAAACTGGTTTGAGGCATTCTCTCAGCCAAGCCCTAAGCCCTGGCACACATTCACTCCGAGTCTCTGTGCAAACACAAAAAAACTTCATTCCGGACTCCACAAACGCAAACACAAGTGGGTTGTAAATCAAGCAAGCGGCCATGTATAAGTACACGCACACACCCAAAGTTGGAAGTGTACTGTTTTTTAAAGTTTCAAAAAGTTTTTAGTGTAGACCGTCCCTGTTGATAAGAATGTGCTCCATTTGGGGTAAACAATTGTTCAGGTTGTCACAATATCACAAGAGAGAAGCACAGGAGAGGTGAGTAACGTGTGCACACACATACACATTCACTCAGCGCATATGCACAAACAACCTGGTCTGGACAAGAGATAAAGGGATAACAAGATTAGTCGTGTCCTGTTTCCATGGCTGGCCTTGTTCTCAGCAACAAATGGTGCCAAGTGAGGACATTTGATGCATCTGTCTCTGCCTCTTTCCTCATAACATTTCTGTGCTTTGTTTTCCAATTCTGTGTACACTATAGACGAGGTGTTGACATATTGACTTTGGAATATTAACACGCTGCACTTTCAATCTTATACAACAGACAGCAAGACCCTGTGTTGGCCCTCAGTCTCATTTGGGCTGCAGCTGGTATGGAAAAGTTGTCCTACTGACAGCAATAAATGTTTTTGGTTGTGTGTATCAGTCACGTAAATTCGAGGTAAAATACACACAATCCTTTGAGATCATTTCAGGGGAATTGAAACATTTTTATCGCACTTTCACACATAAACACACACACGCACAAACATGAACACAAATACTCCAAACCAACCCCCAATTTCCTGACATTGAGTTTTTCCCCTTCTGCTTCCTGGCAGAGCTCTGATATTCCACAAAAGTTTCATAATATGGGTATGTGTGTGTGTTTGTGTGTGTGTTTATGCTAACAGTTGGAGTGCTATGCGGCTATCAAACCAACCTAGACATTAATGTATCCACAAAGATAGAATTAGGTGCCATCAGGGAAGTGGCTCATCATATCATATAGCAGACAGTGGCAGCACTGACACTGTCCTCCGCCGTCTCCGTGACTTCTTGACTCTATGAGACGTGACTTTCTTATGAGAGGGAGGGGGAGCTTTATTTTGGAGCAAGCTATACTGGGTGTGTCTTTATTTAGCACCGAGAAAAAGAATGTCAACAAACTATCTTTTTATGTGGACTGGACATTGATGAGTACCCTTCGGGCCTCTGGGTGTTTCTAGAAGGAAGCAGTATTTATGGCAGGTATTATACCTGATGAAATGACTAAATTACATTCATTCATCCTGCCCTACATTTCTAGCAAATAGGCACTCTGCGTGTTAATTGAGATATTTAGTGTAATATGGTGAAGCTGTCAATCTGACAAGCCCTGCCACTGTGTTTTATGAAACATGCTCTTATTAATTATACTACCTGAGTGTGTGTGTTAATGTGTGTGCTTGCGTGTGCGTGTGATACGCCTGGTAAGAGCATTTGAAACCCCCCAAAAATAAGAAGCTACCTATGCCTTCTTATTTGTCCTATGCTCTGACACAGAATAGTCTGAACGTTTGAACAGATTTGGTAGATTATTGTGACCAGTAAAGTAAAATGCACATATAGAGACAATTACTGGGAACCCTCCGAATCTTATTTTTTCCACCTTACCAAGACATTCTGAACATTTCTACCATTGCAATTTTGTACTCAGTATGTTTACATGCATTCTTACAGTCGGCTTCCCAGAGTAGTTCGGTCTCTCCGGTTTTCACACAATGTTAAGTCCCCGTTTACATGCACTCTCTCTAAATCGATGATGGGCAAAATGCTTTGTGCCTAGAAGCATGCTAGAGGGTGACTGTGGTCATTTCAGCTATCTTAGCTATATGGGTAGAGAACGAGAATGCTACATGCTAATAGCTGGCACTTGCAGATACCTATTGGTCTATTGAATAACAACTTTCCACAGCTCTTTCGTGTTATTGGTAATGTTTTAATGTGTGTTTAAATGACATCTGCTTTGGTTCTTGTGGTTATGGTGCTCCTCAGAGGCATAAGGGAAAAAAATCGCTTTTGTGGTGAATGGCTTTGACTATTTAAATACAAACTTTTTTCTAATTACATGTAAATAAAGTCTAAACTGCGGTATATGGGCATTCCAGTCTTACTTTACTAAATAAATTACGATTAAGGACCTTGGTTTTGGATGTTTTTTTCACATACTTTACTACTGTTGTCTACTTATCACTGACTAACAAAACACAGATGTGATTTTCAGGCTATCTGAATTGAAATGTGAATAGGTTATGCCATTTATTAAACAGGTTGGCTTTTATTATACCCATATACTTTTTAAATACTGAATTATTTTGGATTCTGTATCTTTAATTTGCCTCCTTGTTGGTGTAAACAGTCCCCCGTCCCTCTGGCTTCATCTTCATCTCTTGTGAATATAATGTTAAGTGTGGCGCCATGATCCTCCAGGGAGACTGGCACATTTGGAGAAAGCTTGCACCAGTGATCAATTGATCAAAGTGTATTCATGCAAGAGGGAGCTGGTTTCCAATCGCATAATCTAAGTATGCTAATTAAATCCTTAAAAAGTCTAACACGATCTAATTAAGGTGTTTAGATGCCTTTTAAAAAGCTGGTTTCAACCAAAGTGATGCAAAAATAAATGCATGTAAACGCACAGTGTCTCCTTCAATGTTTGTTGGCCTTAGGTTAAAGGGAATTTTTATTTGTTGAATGGATGAATATTGTGTTATTTGAACCAGCACTCTTTTGCATAGACCTCAGGTCCATGAGGTTGGGACGATTCTTGCAATTTATTTGGTCTTTAATAATATCCTCAAATCTTCAAAATAATTTTGGCCTTAACTTTCCATATCACTTTGTACATTCAGTAAATAGTAGTAATTCTCTGTTCCTTGGAAGCACTTGGCAGAAAACATCAACAACACACGAGATCACCACAGGGAGAGACTGTAGATATTATGACTCCCATGTTTGTGTTAAGCACCCCACCACCCCCCCACTTGCTCTATATTTAATACAACGACTCTGCTCATGTTACCAACCGCATAGAAATCCCAGGGATATGCCTGATTTATGGCTCTCTATATTGTAGCTTAAGTCCACTTCGCTTTGAATATAGGTGAGCTGTGACAAAATCTGCGGCCTTTTTACATTAGAATGATATACTGTAGCAATGGCTAGCATATAGCCATTTTTCAAAAGTTCTGCATACAGACAAAAGTTATTAAAAACAATATGCATCTCACAGCGCTGCATGATGGAAAAGACACTAAGGCAATGTTCACACTGCAGGCCAATTCCGATTTTTTTGCTCATGCAGTATGTAACCTGTATCTGATTTTTTCATGTCAGTGTGAACAGCACAATTCCGATTTTTTCAAATGCGACTCAGGCCTCGGATATAAATCCTATATGTATGCGATGCGACTGCATTAACAGTCAGGTCGCATATATCCGACCTATATGTCGTCGAAAGGTGTGTATTGCTGTGCTTAGCAAGACTTTAAAGGTGCACCGATGCAGTCATGGAAAGGCGCGCTTTATCGTGCAAGACTCATCGGGGTAGGTAAAGTTCTTCTTCTCATACAAAAATTATTTTTAAAAAGGTGTTAGTGAAACAGCTCTCATGAATGTCTCACCACTCCTGCCTCAGACGTACACCCACACGCTCCTTGGAACAGACGTGGCAGCAAGTTGTCTACAAAACTGCCATAGCCAAACTTCTTGCCCTCTTTCTTTTATAATAATGTCAACATTAGGGTCATTTTCACAGGCTTAAAGAACAAATGCATTAATTAACTTTGAATGCCTTTCTCTCTGCCTTTTCTTCATTTGCTTATCTGTCAAGTGCCAACAGTGCAGACAGGTGATTGTGGTGCATGTTTTTCAAAATAAAGTGTAATGAAACGTTATGATAGTTGA
Source organism: Dunckerocampus dactyliophorus (assembly GCF_027744805.1). Classification (NCBI taxonomy): domain Eukaryota; kingdom Metazoa; phylum Chordata; class Actinopteri; order Syngnathiformes; family Syngnathidae; genus Dunckerocampus; species Dunckerocampus dactyliophorus. The sequence goes on from NC_072819.1 coordinate 36,279,263, forward strand.
TAGATATTTTATTTTAAATTAATTGTGGTCAATAGGTCAAATGTGAATAATAGGCTATACATGCTCACACTTTTTCAGCCTGTGGGCTACTTTGTCCCAACGAGCTACCTCCAACTATAAACATAGAGAATATATATACGTATGTATTTATTTTATTTATAAATACGAGCATTTATGTAGATTGTACATGTATATCGGGGTGCACATAATCAAAATGATCTACCTCTTACTAAAAAACATATAGTGTAGCATATATAAAATCTAAAACTAAATAAAATATAAACTTTGCAACTACTATACTAAATGTTAATCATTAGTATTTCATATTCACAGTTTCAAAGCTTACAGGTCATCAAAATAGTTGATATCGTTCAGTAATTCACAATTGAAATCAATATGGCAATGAAGATGTATCTGTCGGTCGCATTAAATTAAAAGACTTTAATGAAGAAGCGATATCAAGTTCATTAGCTTATCGTTCTTACTGAATCCTGCCAGTTGTCATATTTCTTCTCTGTGATTCCTCCCACAAAGCCCCTGTTGCTGTTGGGGAACACGTTTTGCCGAACCCCTCTACATCATCATTATACATGTAGCGACTGTCTTTCTCGACAGACAAGTTGCATCTCATTTGAAATACTAAATAACTGTGACATTTGGTGACTTGCTTCGCTAATATTTAACCTGCCCTGTAAAAAGTATGTTTTTCCTCAGCTGCATGTTTACTGATATACTTCCGTTTCGTTACAGATCACTTCCAATTATTGACCTGAAATGCATATTACTGCTTATCAGCCAACTTTGGAGGCCTGTGCACAGTGGGATCATTGTCACAAGTTCATATTGCTGTACATAAATACCAGTGACATGCGGTCAGGGGAGAAAGGTGGGGCAGAGTCTCACTTGTCATGACAAATTTATTTTTATTTTTTTAAACTACGATTGACAAAATGAAATAAATATCAATATTTGTCCATTAATTATATATTATAAATGTGTTTTCTTTACAATTCTAACAGTAAAAATCGCTGAATTTGCACATTTTCTGATTACATACAGGGCGGAAACCTACGATGAGGCCACAGTTATCGTGGCTTCTCGCAAGCCCCGCTGCCGCCTGAGTGCACATTGAGTGGGATCATGACCCCTGCAAGTTTGTGTTTGTCAGCATGTTGCCAATAATATAATGTTGCAGAAACATTTATTATTCACCATGACTTTCTACAGCCTGGGTAATGTCTTCATATGTGTGTGTGTGTGTGTGTGTGTGTGTGTGTGTGTGTGTGTGTGAGAGAGACATTATTCTTGCTAATCGATCAATAAAATACACACAAATGTCACCTGTAGTTGCAGAGGTACTTGCAGTACTGACGCATCGTGAAAGGGTCAGGCGTACGTGAGCTAGACAGTGCTTGTCAGTCGGCCTTCAGGTAAGAAAAAGCCAGCGTTCTTTATTGAAATACACAAACAGTAGTGTCAGCTCGAGCTAGATTTACAAACAAGTCAAGCTAAATCCATTAATTAATTTGACTGCCAAGATGGAGTATTTTATACCCAAACTCACCAGGAGGTGATCAGACCTTTAAAACAAAGTATTATATATTATTACAAAGTATATATAGAACTTTTCCCGGAGTAGGAGCGTGCATGTACTTCATATATAGATAAAAAGTAAGAGCACAAATGTTTTTCAGTTTATAAAAAAATAATAAACGAGACCAAGAAGTATCTGAAAACATTTTGAAAACATTTTTTTAAACACAGTGAATTAGTCAGGGTTTTTTTTTGGTTATATTCTTAATGAGCGACCTGTAATAAATAAGCTCTGCTTCTTCCTACTCCTTTTCGGATATATGCATGTTCAAAATAAATTAAACCAAAACAAACTAAACCTGTATTAACATTAAAAAAAATACTCCAAAGGAGTCAGTGTCTCGCCAGCCGTGAACTTTACTTCACTGCACGTCACTAATAAATACATATAACACGTCAATACAATAACACATCAACACTTCGTGGCACACACACAAAAACAGCTCCAGTCATCTCTAGTTTCCAGTCATCAAGTTTTCAGCAAATTGATCTTTTAAAGAAAATGGGTATGCAGACCTGCCAACATGGCACATACTTTAACGCTTGAATACACTTGTACGGTTTGCTGTTCACCAGGTACATATTTTTTTGCATTTCCCCGTTATCAGTTTTAAGTTCAGTCTCTGGAGCTGAGAGACTGATTCGTTGTTGTTTGTTGTTTAGACTCGTCCCTCCTATCGCGGTCAATTGGTTCCATACCCCACCGTGATAAGTGAATTTTCGAAGTAGGATTCAATATTCATCCACTTAATATTTTAGTTAGAGCATAGAAAACCTGTTTATGACTTTCTAAATATGTTTATAACATTATTAAAGCCCTGTAGACATGAAATAACACCCCTATAGTCAACTTTACACTCCTTTGTTTACACCACAGTGTGCAGACTACGGGATCACTGAAGGGACATAAGAGATGGCTGGTGCTAGCACAGCAAGCTACCAAGCTAACTAGTTAGCCCCTCCAATTTACTTATTCTAAATTTAAGAAAGTGCTTCACATGGAGTGGGGAAGAAGGACAAAGTAAGAAACCAAAAACCTTACCACTTCCACAAGGTAAAGGAGGATAACTTTTTTTCACTCTATCATGTCAGACATGCCATGGCTGACTCCATGCAGTGTGAAGGTAAAGTAATATAACGTCATGTCTCATCAATGTAACATTAATAAATGCATCAGTCTTTTCCTCTTTTATTCAGCCACCTTGTTTGGCTGTGGTGGGATTTCTGAATCTGTGTGGTTTACATTAGTCAGTCAGTGTGTGCTATCCTAGAGAGAATCTTCGATAAAGATTTAAAAACATGACATTTTACCACTCAGGACAAACACAGAACAGGAACTGGTACCAAGAAGTCCAACGGGTATAATAAGGTCATGTAGTGACAGACAGCTGCCCTACCCCCACCTCAATACATAGCCTCTATTAATAGCACATTTCTCTCAGTTCCCATCTTACTGCTTCAGAGCCACTGTATTGCGTAATCACCTAAATCCTCTTTATGCCTCTCTCTATCTAGCTCTTCATGTGAGAGGGTGGTCATGACAAGCAGTAAACAGTAACCACTCCACCCCACCATGCAGTCGTGCACGCCCCCAGTTCATGGCTGCAATCTCGTGCCGGTGTCCTGACATTCTCATTCGAAGGATCCTGTTTTGTATTTCTCATAATTGCTTTCACTTCTGAGTGAGCAGCATCAGGTGATATTATCAAGGTGTATGCGTGCAATCATGTGCATATTTATAATTCATCAAATGTTGTGCAGTCCACACACACGCTGGCCCTTATGTAAGTCCTCAGGCCGCAAGCCCCCTGGAGAGGGAGAGGCTGTTGTATGCAGGAGTTGTGTCTCTTTAATGCGAGCCGTTGAGTGTAATGACTATTCAGTGCAAGGATAAAAAGATCTCTTTTTCACTCGCTCTCTCCCTCTCTCTTGATCCACAAATGCAATTTGTCGCCTAAGGGCACAGCGTAAACAACGAACGGCTTTGTTAAAGCGCAATAATAGAAGATTGGCAGCGCAAAAGGCATGATTCCCTCTCCCGGGTCTGACTCCCCCATGAACTGAGTTCTCCTAGGTAGTGGATGTCATAATCACACCACTTGATCTCGTCCTGACATATGACATTGATGTTAAACACTTAATAATATTTCCACAAAATCCTGTTCTGTCTGACCATTTTCTAATCACATTTGAATTCCAAATAGCTAACCACACACCAGTAGACAAAAGTGTACTTAGCAGATGCCTATCAGACAACAGTGCCAATAAATTCAAAGATGCTATTGCCCCCGTCCTAAATTCACTGTCCTTTATTAACTGAATAAACAATATCAAAATCAGACAAACGCAGATTGATGAGCTCGTGGATAGCATAATGTCCCTACTATGAGAAACCCTCAACTTTGTTGCCCTGTTAAAACAAAAAAAAAGAGGAACCCAAAGAAATGTGCCCCATGGTACACTTCCCATATCTGTATTTGTGTTTTATGAAACATAAAACACAAAAATTAGAGAGAAAATGGTGTTCCATCCACTCACAACAAAAATCGTTCAGCCTGGAAAGATAGCCTTCTAGATAGGTCCTGTGTAATGCCAGAACAGCTTACTACTCATCTTTAATCTAACAAAACAAAAATACACAAATTCCTCTTCAGCACTGTGGCTAGGTTAACAAAGTGTCACAGCACCAACAACCCATCCATGCCTACCACTCTTAGCAGTGATGGTTTCATGTCATTTTTTGACAATAAAATTGCCACCATTAGACACCAAATAAACCACCTCTCCCCATCAACTGATGTTATACAGTACATCCCTCCAACACCGTGACCACAGAGGAAATGGTGATGACTGACACGCACGTAAACAATTTTCACTCAATCAACTCTTCTGAACTAGCCTCTACAGTTTCTTCCACAAACTCCTCAACTTGCCAGTTCGATCCCATCCCTACTCACTTGCTCAAGGATGCTACTCCACTAGTTAACACAGCTCTTCTCAACATAATCAATGTGTCGCTAGTGACAGGCTACGTACCACAATCATTCAAAGTGGCTGTAATCAAACAGCTTCTTAAAAAAACCTAACCTAACATGTCTTAGCTAACTACAGCCCAATATCCACCCTTCGATTTTTGTCCAAGATCCTCGCGAAAGGAGTTGTCAAACAGTTACACCACTTCCTTCAAAACAATCATCTACTTGAGGTCTTTCAGTCAGGAACTAGGATGCATCACAGTACAGAAACAGCAAAAAAAAAGACCTCATGTATTGCAGTGAGTGAGACAACCATGGATGTTATTTTGTCGTGGTTGTGGCCAACAGCAACCTGTTCATTTGAATAATAATCTACAGTATTTTATATCCACACAAAAACATCCCAATCCGAGAGATGTGTAACTGCAGTCAAGATATCATTGATATCATTGATATCGAGAAGGACATTTTCCGGGAATCTTCCATTTTCACATTTGTGACAGTCAAACGGGTTAGAACAGGGGTAGGGAGCCTACGGCTCGAGCGCCAGATGTGGCTCTTTTGATGACTGCATCAGGCTCTCAGACATTTATTAACACAATAAAATGTATTTATTTACATTTTTTTACAGTACAGTGTTCCCTCGCTCCATCACGGTTCACCTTTCACTGTTTCGCTTATTTTTTCAGTGGAATTTTAGTGCTTGTTTGGTTTTTTACAGCGTATGAAATGGATGGATGGATGAATGCTGTTACAGGCCAAGCCTGGCCCTTTAAGAAGAATTGCATTGTGGGAAGTTGAGTGTTGTAGTTCTGTGCTTTAGCATGAGATGGCGGTGTCTCTCTCTCTTCTCTCCATTCTGTCTGCGCCCCCCATTGTCTACTACGTCCTGATTGGCTGTAGACCATTGTCAATCAATCAATCTCCTTTATTCAAGACACAATGGAGGTTGAAATTAAACTTAACGAAAAAGAACAAAAGTGACGTTGTCCTTCCTCAGTGTAGCGACACGCAACTACGCATTATTCTGCCTGCGCATTCTTCCTCCTTGCGCATTCCTCCTGCCCCTAACTAGTTCTTTTTCTTTTTGTCCAGTATTAATTATTTATGGGAGTGCACCATAACAAACATTGTAAAACAAAAACTGCCTGTGTAAGTGTTTGCATCAATCTATTGTCACCTTCTATATATGGGCTCAGTCAGACTAAAACTTATTGAATACTGATGAAAAGTAAAATGCCATCAATCACATTTTAAAATGAATTTCTCTGCATGGACCTTCACAACGTGATGGTCTCTCTATATTAGAGGCATTCTTCTACACTGTTGGAGCTGGGGAAAGTTAAATGCTGAAATGGCTCCTTTGTCATTTTGGAATGCCAATGATGGGATACTTAAAAAGACAAATGGATGCAATAAGAATGGAAACACTAGCAATGATGGAGTGAGGCAGAGACGTTGAACTCTGGATCAGACTGGTAGAATTTACTCTTATATAATCCTGCTGCAATATGATGGCTACTTTTTCAGAAAAAGAATGGTTTGTTGGACAAAATGGTCTGATCCCAATCTCTATGGGGTTTTTATTCATTAAAAAAACAACAACTGGGTGACGACCACACTGGCGCAGCCTGAGTTTGGCAGACGTCGGCCACGCTTGTTGACTTGTGTAAGCAAAGTGTTTTGTGCCTCTGCATTCGACACTCTCAACCATCAGTCAAGTGCTTTTGCTAGAATGCTGTCAAAAACAACAAAACAAAAAGTATCACTGCAACAGTATGAGGTTCAGTTATTTCATACATGTTTATTATGCTTGCTGAGTTAAACCAAAAATATTATCACCATTAATTAGATCCCATTTTTTGTGCAGCCCTATGCGTAAGGACATAAAAAGCACCTAAATGGGGCAACTGTGGTCAGTGCCTTTTTAGAAGCTCGGTAATGTTGTTTGTACATGAGACTATTCGTGTTCAGACGCTAAAAACAGAACGAACTTTAAATATTGCAAAATTGGAACTGATTCACTAAGGGCCTCTCTTTCTCTCAAATATGTTTCACAAATCTGTCTAAATTTGTGTAAGTGAGCATTCATCATTCATGATTTATAATCTATGATTTATAATATAGTCACCTCACAGGTGTGACATATCAAGATGCCGATTCAGTCATATAGGCCACATTGATTGGACATACTTAGTGCCACTCCAAATGTGCAGTTTAACTGTGTTGGGTTTGGTCCGAAGGGGTACGGAAACCAGCCAGTATCTGCTGTGACCACCATTTTACATCAATACCGTATACACCTATCAAGAGAATCCCAAACATACTCAATGGGAACACAGCTCTCAAGGCAGAGAGAGTGAGGTTTACAAACGTACACTTGCACAGCCTCACAGGCTGGCATCCGTTACACCTTGACATTTGGGGCTGTGCATTATCATGCTGCAACATGAGGTGACGCTTGCGGATGAATGACACAACACTGAGGCCCAGGCTCTCATAACAGTATCTCTGTGCATTCAAAATGCCATCAATATAGTAAGATACACCTGTGTTGTGGATAGAGTGGCCGATGGTGGCAGTGGGGTTATGGTCTGAGCAGGCGTGCAGGTTATGGACAACAAACACAGGTGCATTTTATTGATGCCATTTTGAAGATAGCATGCTAGCATGTTTGGGATGCTCTGGATTGGAGTATGACGCAAATGGTGGTCACACTAGATCCTGAGTGGTTTTCGGACCCCTGGACGCCACCCCAATATAGTTAAACTGCACATTTTTGAGTGGCCTTTTATTGTGGCCAACCTAATCAGGCTGTCTCATCAGCATCCTAATACGCAACACCTGTGAGGTGGATAGATTATGAATCATCAATGATGAATGCTCACTAACACAGATAAAGACACATTTGAGAACAGCATTTGAGAAAGATACGCCATTTGTGTACACAAAAAATTTTAGATCTTTGAGTTCAGCTCATGAAAAATGGGAGTAAAAAACAATTGTTGAGTTTATATTTTCGTTGAGTGTAGCTATATGCCACTTAAATTGTCACGTACTGAGGTTTGTAATCATAATCAAACACGTGAGACAGCTTCTTTGTTTATTTAAAAAAAATACTTTTTGGTGCCACGGAAAGAACAAAGTCAGGATTTCTATCAATATTAAAATTAAAAAAAAAAATGTATTATCAAAAAATTTAAAATATGTGTCTACCCTTCAAAAATTGTGTTTTCATAAGCACACATAACATTTACAAAAAACACCTTTTTACGAGCTATTTTCTAAAAGGTCAGTCCTCCTCTTTGGAAGAATTTGGACAAACCTTGTGAATTATGGTTTGTTTCGAGGCGCCACGGTTTACTGTATACAAACAAAAAGACAATAAAATGTGAATATTTGCATCTCTGGATTAAAACCAAGAGTGGGTGGAAGTGGCTAGAATAGAGGGACAATTACCACATTGTGAAAAGCGCTTGGAAGAGCGACAAGCAGCGCTTGGGTTATTTGGGCAGTCAGTTGCACTCTACTCTATTCATTTTGTACACTCATTGCTTTATGTAGTGGCATGGAGCTTATGTTCTACCTGTCTCCTGGACCGAAATATCCACATTATCTTGGTTGGCACAAATCTTTTAAAAGTTCAGCACTGTTCTTGGTCTTTCAAATAGTGACAACTGTGTTTTCTGATAGAATAGATGTTTTTTTAGCAGCACTGATGGCAAAGTTATGTGAAGATCTTTATCTAAACATCAGTTTGCGGTAAATGGGAAAGACTAATGGCAAGAAAAAACAAACACTGTGGACATACAGCAAAATCCTTCTTACCTTAATTCCTTTTGTCAAACTCGTCCTACCACAAATGCTAAACCACACAGGAGTGATCATACGACACAGTATATACTGGATATAGCATTCACATGTGGTGCTTGTGTGTGGTTCATGACATAAATATATGAGTCAAGCCTGAGTCAGCGTTGGATAGCAAATTCTTTGATGCACTAGCCAGAGGGGTGAGGAGAGGAGTGTTCTTCACAAGTCTGTGTTGAATGATGACTCGCTTCCAGAATGACAGACTGAATGTGTGAAGGAGAAATATGGGAAGTCAGAAAACGACCTGTTGAGCTGATTGACTGATTATATTTTCCCGTTGCGACCCAATTATCCGTGCATGTGCCAGAAAACATAGTTGGCCTGCACAAAAAAAAAAAAAGACTGCGATCTCAATTCACATTAACATGTGACATTTTTAAACAGGCCTTTTAAAAATGTTATTTCAGCTACAGTATGTCACAAACAAACACTGCCATTTCACATGACTCCCGCCGTCGTTAGCATGATGGCAGACACCCTCTGCTCGCTCTCCCCATCCTCCACTGAGCCCTGACTGGCCAGGCCCGCTGGCTATCATTCATCACCTCGCAGGAGAAGCAATCACATTAATTAATTGACTTCTCTTTTGACTTGTTTTTATTGAACATATCAAATGTATTGTGGAGCGAGCATGCCATTTTTTGACTTGATGGAATGTTTTGCTTTTCGATTCATTTCTCTTTTTAAAAAACGTCCCCCATCAACTGTCGTTCCTTTTCAACAGAACAAGACAATGATTCCATAAAATGAAAGCACATGACCCTGATTCACATTTTTTCAGAATCAATCTATGCAGCCCTACATCTTACCCTTGTGTTTTTAAAAGGACTTCATGCAGTGAGTTCCCCAACTGCCCATAGCACTCGCGTTAAACCATACTGTAAGCTTTATAGCACACCAGATGTTAACACTCCCACTAGTTGTCTGTTGTCAGCTAATGATAGCGATTTAACTACTAATGTTAACTATCGTTGAAAATATAGCCAATCATAACAACAACATGACTGTAAATTATCGATCGCCTCTCTGAGACTGTTTTCGACACGCTATGGAAATCTATGTGAATACCAGACAGTAGTGAGTCATCTTACGCCAATTTTTTTTTATCATGTTTATCATGAAAAATTAACATTTTTTGCACAATTTTATATATTTTATTATATTAATGTTACAATTTTTTGTTACAAAAAATATAATGTTGAGCCAGCTGCATACATTTCCTTTAAAATGGCAGTAAAGAATGACGAAGCTTTCTTCCAATGGACTCCAAGACTTCTCTGTGCACCTTCAACAAGTGTGAATGGCGAGAGGCTCTTCAGCACAGCCTCAATTATTATCAATGAAAAGAGGAGCAGACTGACAGGCAAGAAGCCTGTAGGGGTGCAATGGCAATGATGCTAATACAGTCATGTAGCATGTTGGCCACACAGTCAGGAGATCGGGAAGACCTGTGTTCGAATGTCCGTTGGGCATCTCTGTGTGGCGTTTGTTCTCCCCGTGCGTGCATGGGTTCCTTCCCACATTCCAAAAACATGCATGTTCATGGTTCATTGGAGACTCTAAATTGTCCATAGGTATGAATGTGAATGGTGCTCTGCGATTGGCTGCCAACCTACCCCCGGACTGTTATTTAGACAAAAGTCAATACCAAATGACATAACATTGATTCTGATGCGGCGAGAAACCTCAGTGATTGTTCATAACCTTTTGTTTTCTATTGCACACTTAACATTTATACAGTCCACTGAAAAGCTCTGTGCAGTTCTGTGCAGAAAACCATCCAAATCAATGAATGGGAATGCGTCACGTATTTTTCATCACTTAAGGCTTGCTTCCACCCTTTGGAGTAAATGGCATGTCATCAGTCATGAGGAACATCTGCTGCCTCTCAAGTAAACAAGGCACATGCTGTCTTGTTGACCAAGTTCGCATTGTGGGTACTTCAAGACAAAAAGAAACTATGATAGAAAAGGAAGAGAGTGGTGAGAGGATGAGATAAGAGCGGATGTTTGCTGGGGAGCACAAAATAATCTTTCCCGGCAGAATGAGACACTATATTGTTCTGGGAGTTTCATCTCTGGATTTGAGTAGGATTTCACCAGTCAAACTTCAAACAAAGAAGCAAGAGGCTAAAGGGCAAATAAATGGGGAAGGGTATGTGTGGAACAGACCGAAAGTTGCACTTAACAAGCAGAGAAGATTGTGGCAACACAGCCAAAAGTCTTGATACTATGCAGAAATTGGTCTTAAAATGTATGTTCAGTATTATCACAAAGGCTGACATTAAAATACTGTACTTCATATTTCTCACAGGGCTTCAATCTGTGATAGATGAACATGGGATACAAAAAGTGAGTAAAAACATGAAAAGCACAACAAATATGTTTACAACTACAATTTAAATTTCTTCTGTCGCTTCTTTTTGTCGTATCTTTTTAATGTCACAAAGAAAATGCCACCGCCTCCGAGTGCTTTGAGATGGAGGAAGGGGCCCACAGCAGCACCTGCCTCTCGTTTACAAGAGCAATACTTGCTTTCATGTCACAGTCTCAGTTAGAAGGCCTACAATTTTCACGTTTATGTCTTAGTTTCATTGGTAATGTTGTTGATCAAGCATTGAGATTTTGCAGTTTGGGTGCGGACCTTATGTGCTATGAAAACGCCAAAGTGAAACCTAGGCTACGTTCACAATGCAGGTCAATTTCCGATATTTTTGCTCATACTGTATGTGACCTGTATCTGATATTTTCATGTCAGTATGAACAGTAAAATTAGGATTTTATCAAATGCAAAGCAGACTTTATTTGTATGTCAAGAAAAATCCGCTATGTATCCGAGATACTGCAGTCTGAACAGTCAGGTCGCATATATACGACCTATATGTCCTCGAAAGGCGTGATTTACCGAGCGAGACTGGATAAAGGTACTCACTGATTTAGGCACAAGTTGTTCTTGTCATCCAAAAATTATTTTTAAAGTGTCAGTGAAGCGGCTCACGGCGTGAAGTGCCACCACTACTGCCACCCAGTGCTCTGTTCACCATGTTAACATGTATAGCTCCCAAGAAATGCTTGTTCGGGTGTGCCTAAAGAGGCAAGCATCAGGCAGAAATGGTTGGAGTTGCCGATTCCCAGCTTTTTTGCTTTGCTTTGCTGGTGCTTTGCTGTTGGTGGTGCCCAGGCTCACTTGCACACCACACATGTTGCATCTAATTTAACACCTCCACACTTTACTCTTCAAGTGAAAATGTATACATTTACTGCATTTTGGTCATAAACCTAGAATTTGATGCTATAGTCGAGCATTTTAAAATTAATACAAGTGGCTGCATTGGGCTGGAAGTGATAATACATACGCTAATGTCTGGTGTTTTTCAACTAGCTAACTAATGTGTTTATAAAAGGGTTGGCGCATAGAAAATATATGGATGGATATTCACAAAAACATCTTAGCGATATCAATTAGTCATATTTACTAGCTATTGAAAAGTTCTGCAGCCGCCACTGAATATTTGCAAACAGCTGAAAAACAAATGCTGAAGCAAATATTAAAAAGTGAAAAAAGTTGACTACAAACAAAATAAGAAATAATCAAAACATGCATCACGTTACTAGACTTAATACGAGGGACTAAACTACATTTTATGTTACAATGTAGCTGCTTTCAAAACAAGCAATATATCAAATGACAACTAAATACATTACTTGGTACATTTTCAAAATCATTTGCATGAAGACATTAACTTGTGAATGTATGAGCATCCAGAGAAATCCTGCATGGAAATATGAAGTGAAATGGGACGCTGTGTACAGGTATATCTGCATATACCTTTATTTCTCATTTAGAACGTGATATAATAGTCTTAGATAATGGCGGGCATGTGAATTAGAAGTTGTATCTATTTTTATCTTACAGCGATGCAACTTAAAGTAATACGTTCTCTAAAACTTGTGTGAAAACTAGAATGTTCTCCTGACAGCGTGGCACTAAAGTGTAGTGTTATATTGTTTTACTAAGTCACAGCTTTCCATGGTCTAAAAAAAAGAATGTAGTTTCTTTTTGCGTTTCATCTACTTCTAAGCGGACTGATTGGGAGAACGCGGTAGAGTGAGCTGGGTGTGTGAGGAGGGTCCGGGTACAAGCGGCAGGCAGCACAGAGGGACACACTGGGAGTGAGCGAGTGAATTGTGGCGCAGCAAAAAAAAAGTTAGATCTCAACTACATATCGGGTACATTTTCATCGATATTGATTAATCTGTGATATGTCATAATCGGCCTCATATATCGGCGGCCCGATATATCGCTTTTTTGCTGATGACCAATATGCCGATATTGTCCAACTCTCAATTTCCGATTCCGATATCAGCAGATACAAATACCAATATGTGTAACATCACATAGCTTTTATTGAGTAAAATTGTTGTAAGGTAACAATACTCTTAAATGAGTTGGCTACTTCACTCATCTCTGAGAAGATAATTCATGTATTACATATTTTATATAAGAATACATTTGTATTTCTCGTGCCTTGATTTATGTTATTCTTGGAAATATTTAATTTATTTTTAGTTAAAGAGGTATTGGTTAAAATACATGAATTTGCAGATTATTGTTATTTCATTGCATTAAAACTACTCAGTGGGATCAATACATTTCTTATCTTAGCCATCTGAGAAGATCAAATACATTGTTTTTGTGCCAAACTGTTTCCCACGTATATTAGTGCATGTGTGACTGTATAAACGAGAGGTATTAACTTAAATTTCTTTGTAGAACGGCATTTTGTAAAAGTAAGTTATTAATTTATTTGTATTCACTTACAGCGCAGCCTTGCCACATCAAATATATGGCGGCAATGTTGACGTAAGGCTCAGCGCTCAATGCTGTGTCTACGTGTTTTGACAACAGCACTTCCTGTTTCCCAGCATGACTTGCTGTACTGTTGTTTTAAATGGCTACGTACCACGTTTACGGCTCACATAGCTGTTGATTATTCAGCATTATACGTTGGTAGTGTCTTGTCTCTTGCTATCGACCTATTACGTTGCTGAGTGATGGTTTTTTTTTTAGCTCTTTCTTTAAAAACACTGTGAGTAAGAATGTAATTGGAATGATAACCCCCCTCGCGATTTCTATGGAGCTGATAAGTTCGTTGTGAGCACCTCACCAGGGAGGCGTCCGGGAGGCATCCCGACTAGATGCCCGAGCCACCTCATCTGGCTCCTCTCGATATGAAGAAGCAGCGGCTCTACTCTGAGCCCCTCCCGGATGACTGAACTCCTCACCTCATTTCTTAGGGTGAGTCCAGCCAGCGTATGGAAAAACATCATTTCAGCAGCTTCTATCCGCGATCTCGTTTTCGGTAACGACTCAAAGCTCATGCCATAGGTGAGGGTGGGAACATAGATCGACCAGTGAATTGAGAGCTTTGCCTTCCGGCTCAGGTCTCTCTTCGCCATGACGGTCTGGTACAGCGACCACATTCTGCAGACGCTGTGCCGATCCGCCTATTGACCTCACGCTCCAAACTTCCCTCACTCGTGAACAGCTATTATATAAGTTTTTATTTAACTTTACAAGAGTTGCTGCTGAGCTTGGTAACTCCCTGTACTTTTTGTTGTGTTTGTTGTGACCTTAAAACACAGATTAGTTATATATAAATGTTACTTTATTTACTGTGGAAACATTTCAGGGAGCTTTTTATTAAAATTTAAAAATTAAATTAAAAATTAAAAATTAAAATTAAAAAAGAAATGCTTCTGAGTTGTTTAAATAAACATGCTTTAGGCAGTTAAACCAAGTTTAGTGTTTGGTCGGTGGTTAGGTTTTCGGTGGGGAAGTTCGTTGCGTCGCCTTTTTGTTGCCACCACGTTTGAACAGATTTGGCATACTGGCTCCTCCATGTTAATGGGCTCACCTCACTCTTCCCTGCTATGCTAGCGGCCACGCCTCCCCTCATATTGTTCAAGCCTTTACTTCATGGAGCAAATGCGCCCAGGGGCTGAACAAAAAGCACAGAGTAAACCATCCTGCCAGTTTGGAGGAGAGAGAAGAGGAAAAGAGACGTACAGCACGTACCTGGCAATATATTAAGGCCGGCAAAATTATGAAGTTAATTTTATATGGTGCACAGTTAGTTAGTGCAGATTCAGAAAGTAGTGCGTTGGAGTAGTGAAGAAAATCATGTTTTGAAGTCTCATGCAGCAATCGTGTTTTGATCTGACACATCTTAACTAACTGATCAAGCGTAGAATTAGTACAGCTTCTGCTTGGACTACTTGGAGAATGGCAACTGTGGAACTCCAATGAAAGAGGAAAAAAAAAAAAAAAAATCTCACTTGTTTATAGCAGTGGTCCCCAACCTTTTTTGACCCACGGACCGGTTTGTGTTCCCACAACTCTCCCGCGTACTGGGGCGTGGGGGTGGGGTTCGTACATTATAGCGATCTAATTTATCTTATTTATTATGTATTGTGTAAAACTAAGACATAAATAACATCAAATTAAAAGCACAAAATGAATGCCGACCCACCATCCGCCAGTTCAAGTTCCAGCCAAGTTTTTCCAGAGAGATTATTACATCGCTGTTTGACGTGTGTGGTAAAAAGCAGTGCGCTTGCATGAATTAACTTGAGACAAATGTGCACATTAGCACTCAATAAGTCATCAAAACTTAACTTTATGCATTCCCACATAGTATCATAGTACAGTACAGTAGTATAGTATAGTAGTAGACTATAATGTAGTATTTGAGACCAAATATGAGGTGAAAGAAAAATGGTAAAAATACAGTAGTAGTCTATCTGTGCGGCGAGAGGTACAGTTAGCACACGCACAAATGGACAAGCGCCAAGTGAGACTGATGTAACAGAGAGAATCCGGCCACTTTTCAAAATAAAACATTAAAAAAAATAAAATAATGGAAATTATTTTTTCTTCCTGTGCGGCCCGGTACCGAATGACCCACGGCCCGGTACTGGGCCGCGGTCCGGGGGTTGGGGACTACTGGTTTATAGTGTGTCTTTCTGTGTAAATATCCCATGTTGCAACGTGGACACCTGTGGCTTACAGACAAGAGCAGCCTATATACAGTATATACAACATTTTTTTTCTCTTTAAATTTGGTGGGTGCGGCTTATATTCAGGTGCGCTCAACAGTCTGAAATTTACGCTAAACTAAGCACACGTCTCTTGACTGAACAACGCAACATTAAGCAAGAAAAATCTGAATTTCCCTCACGAGTCACAGTTTCTCTGTGAGCGGGGTGACGAACGAGGTGGCGTGTGTATGTTTGTCAAGCCACTCGTGTGTCGTATTTTCGTGAGACACTTGTTACATACTGCAAAGTCCTTAACTAGCTTTGTCCCAGTCACACTAGGAAGGCCAAAGTGAGTCCACACTCTTGATTTAAACTATGATGGCGTATCTTTCTGTTTAACTTCCAACAAACTTCATTGGTCGAGTCAGAAGCCGCAATGTTTTGTTTTTTTATTTATTCTTCTGTGACTTCGGCACAATTTTTTGTCTCTCGAGGAATGTAAAAACAGTGACTCAACTCACTGAGGAGGAACGGTGAAAGAAGTTTATAGCAGCTGTATTTCAATAATAACAAACATACGCTGCGAGAGCACAGCTATAATCCATCGTAAGGTTAAATATCAAGATATATCAATATTTCGTCACAATCCTAGTAAAGAGATATAGGATGATGTAAATCAATGCATATTTTGTTCTAATTCTTCCAGTGTCACAGTCTGTTTGCAGAAAACATTCCTCTTTGCTTACGCTCCTCCTCACATATCAAATTGACCTCTCCTCTACATTGCATAGTGGCAGATGGTTAATGTCTCATCATGGCATTGCATTATAAGTGTCCACCAGCAGGAGCCCATCATTAGAGGTGAATAATGGCTCTCACAATCTGCAAAAGTGTAGTGTGTACACACATATAAAATGTTATCCTCGTTTCGGTGAAGAGACAGCAGTTGTTTGTTTCTACTTCCAACTTTTGTGGTTATAGTTTGTCTATGTGGCACATAACCCAGATTCTGAGGCTGACCTGCCGGACATGCCAGATGCCTGCTCACGTCCCCATTGGACCCTGCCCTCCCGCGTGACTCCATTCATTAAAGATGACCTTTCACCTCTGCCTGTGTCAGTGCAAGAGAGTTAACCTCTTATAGTCCGGGCAGATGACAGAAAGGTCAGATAAAAATACAAATGTATGCTTTAAAATTTAAGTAAATGTTGCAGAATATGACAGTACTTGGGTGTAAATTATATAGAATATACAGTATATCACATTTATAGAGAAATACAAAAAAGTAAGCAACTACTATGTTAGAGGCTTGTGAATGTCTGTCGCTGGGTGTGGGTTAGACATCCCAGACAAGTGTGTGGGCGGGTAACTGTTCCTCTGACTCTGACCTTCAGCAACAGGCTGTAATATCTCCTTTGGGAAAAGAGCGCGGGTGGTGGGGCGGTTAAAAGAGGAGGAATGGGGGGTTGAAATGTGTAGAGCTCTAGCCTGCCAGCCTGGTTTAAAACCCTTATGGTGATTCTCCCTGGACGAAGTAAAAGGCTGGACAGTAATTATGTTAAGAGACGCCCTTTTCACTCTACCCCCACTCCTCAATGCAGTTGCTTGTTCTGTAGTCATGTTTATGCCGAGTCAGCGCTTTCTATTCAATGAAATGTGGTAACAGTGTACCTGGGCAAGGACAGATAAGGCAGAAAAGCTTTTAAATTCAAAACAAACTGCCCCCTCCCCTCTTCATTTTGTCAGAGCCCATTTTTGTTCACAGAAAACTGCTCTTTGTTCTTTTATCATTGTGCTGGATCGCACACTGATGAGTATTGACAGGTAGAACAGGCTCTGCTTTATGGTGAGTGACAGAATCAGAGACAGAAGGAGAATAGGACAGCGAGCGGGGGGAAGACTCGCAGGCCCACAGATGACAATACAGGTGGGAGTAAAATACTGGAATTGTTTCTCACACTTACGGTACTGTATGTTTGCGCTTTTCTTTCCACTGTTATGCGAATATTAGAAGTTGGCTAGGCAAGGTCAGCCAGGAAAATAGTTGTATTATCTCATCCACACATTTATGAGCAAGTTATAATTATAATACATTTCCACACAAAATTCTCTGCATTTCATCAGCTTTTACTAACCAAACCACACGCACGCACAGAAGTCCAACAACATCACACCGCACGGGTTCAGATCGGGGAGGCCGTTCCTCCCAATCACACCCCTCCAGGTCACACTGTCATTGCCTACATGGGCGTTGAAGTCTCCCAGTAAAACAACGGAATCACCAGTTGGGGTGCTTTCCAGCACCCCTCTGATGGACTCCAAGAAGGCTGGGTACTCTGAAACGACAGTCAGGACCCTTTCCCCAACCAGAAGGCGTGGGGAAATGACCCTCTCGTTAACCGGGGATGACTCCTACACAGAGGCACCGAGCCGGGGGGCTCTTCATAATCCCACACCAGCACGCTGCCTTTCCCCTAAAGCAACTCAAGAGTAGAACAAGGTCCAGCCCCTCTCGAGGAGTTTGGTTCCAGAACGCAAACTGTGGGTCGAGGTGAGTCCGACTATACCTAGTCGGAATGTCTCAACCTCTCTCACAAGTTCGGGCTCTTTCCCCCCAGGGAAGTGACATTCCATTTCCCAAGAACCAGATTTGGCCGCCGAAGACCGCCACCCAAAGCACAATGCACCGGACATTATGCTTGCCCCCGCAGGTAGTGGGTCTACGGGGTGGGCAAAAAAAATGATTGAAAAAAAAAAATCACCATTCAGCTTTGAACCCATAGATTCAAAACCCTGTGTCCTTCAAAGAAGTATTTTTGCTGTGTCGCTGCAATAGATGCCAGAAATGAAGATTATTTTAACTCTTAAAACAAAGCCATCTGGCTGTTACAGACAGCATTAAGAGCACAGTGATGTTACCAGTGCAGCTTGTGAACGGCCTTGGAAAAAAGGTCTGTGCAACAACAAGGTTGTTGTCGAGCAGTGGTCTCCAACATTTTTTCTACTTTTAGAAAATGAAAATGGCCAAGAGCTACTCATTTTTGTAACATTTATTTTCAAAGCTTATTTTAACCCAAAGAAACCGAATATGCGTGTTTTCCCAAAACATTAACAAAATGCAACTCACATTTTGTATTACAGAATGCATTTCTTTCTAATGTTCTCACATTATTAACTGAAAAGCTGATTGAAAAGCAGGCTTGTGGGTGCCTCATGTGGTCATGGGGGGCTACCTGGTGCCCACAGGCACCCCTGTTGTACAGTCTATATTGCAAAAGGGAGCATCTCTTCATAGTGATTGCATACCAAAAGGTGCATGTGTAGGTGTGCAGTGCCAGCTCAAAACAAGCTAGAACAGGAATGACAATGCTTGTATTGAACTGTGTTATACAATCATACAGAAAACCAAGCTTGGACATACATAACCACTGTGATATAATAGATTCAAAACTCCTTCGGTTTAAAGTGCATCCATATGTTTCACATTCAAAAAGTACAAAAGGACTTCATACTCAAAACAGAATCAAGAAAACATGCACAGACTAATTTATTTTTGGTTTGCTACAACTGAAAAAGTGTAAAAACACCACTTTTCCAAAAGTGAAATACTTTGAACATATAGTTGATTTTGAGTTGAAAGTAATAAACAAGAGTGACTATATTGGTTCCTCCCCCTCCTTTGTTGCAGCAGGATATCTGCCTTGGCATGTCTGAGGAACAGTGACCTACTTTGCAGCATTTGCAAACTGACATGACAAGGTGCAAAAACACAAAGCTGAAGGCCAGGAAAACAATTCAGTAGTGATGAGTGGTTCATTTAACTCACTCAGGAGGTGAGCCGCAGCTTTCTCGCTAAAGTCTCTTTAAACATATCTAATCCTGTAACACAATGGCTTGTATTATTGGCTAATTAAAATAAATGGCTTTGTTGACATGATCCGTAGTCGAGAACGCTGAATGTGGAATGAGTCACACAACCATGCCACTTTGATCAGAAACAATACATCTAACATTGCACATTGCACTCCCAAGTAAAGCTGTTGATTTCATTGCTTAAATTGCTTAAATTGCCTTAACTGAAATATATGTTTAAACACCAAATGGAGTTTTTTGGTGAGAGCAATAAGGAAAGTGCCTCAGCAACAAATGCAAGACAAAATTCAAAGTCAGCAGGGTAGTGTTCATCCTACAGGTCAATGGAGC
Source organism: Dunckerocampus dactyliophorus (assembly GCF_027744805.1). Taxonomy (NCBI): domain Eukaryota; kingdom Metazoa; phylum Chordata; class Actinopteri; order Syngnathiformes; family Syngnathidae; genus Dunckerocampus; species Dunckerocampus dactyliophorus. The sequence goes on from NC_072819.1 coordinate 36,298,947, forward strand.
ATAATTGAGACCCCGCTATTATGACCACACTGTTATCTCATCTTATGTAACCACATTAGCAGCTGTGTCGTGCTTAGTCACTACTCTTGAGATGAGCGAGACTGCTGTCAATAGACTGCGGTAAAGAAATACATTAAACATGGTGAAGACCCAAATGGGGAGGCGAGAACTTATACACAAAGACCAAGGCTCAAAAAGCCTGTTGGGGCCTGCATCATATGCGACCAGAGGCACATGACGTTCTTGTGATGAAGAAGGAAGGACCTACCATGCAGACAACACCCTCTATCAAAGATGGCCATTTTAACCTGCTCTGTTGACAGGCGTTACATTTTACAATCATGTATAAAACCATGTTATCATTCTACACAGTTCATCCGTTGGCAGATGCCACCACTTTTGCCGTTAATGTGTAACACAGGTTTACAGATCCACATGGCTAGATAAAAAAAGGCGAGCGAGAGACCCAGCCTACAGTCACTCCCGGTCCTCTTTACTGTTACATAATCACTTATCAGTGCGTAGGGCTTGTCCCTGGGTGCACTTACTGCTTGTTCTGTGCAGAACTGTTAGCACATGGAAGGTTAGCCCGGGATAAATTAAAACAAGTTCCAAATATGCATCTGCAGAAAACAATGAGCCACAAGAAGTCACAACGCATGAAACACAAACCAGAATGCACCCACATAAAACAAGACTCATTTTCCTGCCTGACAAACAGAGAGAGAACATGCACTGTTAACAGAGAGAGGGGTTACAGCTTAAAAATAGCCCTGCAGGTCAGGGAGAGGTTTAATTAGGCATGTCACGATAAACAATAAACAATTGCTCGATAAATGAAAACAAAGTCAATAATTTTCCTAGCCTCTATAAATTGATGTGCATGCGTATTTGTTTTCCTCCTCTCTCTCTCCCAAACAGGCTTGATGCCTGGAGGTTTCACTCTGTGCATCTGTCTCCACACCAGGGCGCATTGGTTCTATAGCGGAATGAACGGAGTGAGTGAACCCTGTCAGTCATTCAGTGTCTTTGTCTCACTAACGAGAGGCGGGGCTGCAAGCGAGCTCGCACACAGCAGCATCTCTCTTCGGGCTCTATGACTTCCGCGTTAACAGAATCATGGACGGAGTTGAGGAATTGGCCAATAAAAACGTAATTTACTGTTAAACGAGAGGAAGGCACGTTCGTGTGGCGAAGTATTTCCCCAGCAGGCTGCTCAGTCGTGGCGGAATCTCATCGCAAACAGCGATATGTAGCAATATGTGCTGAGGCTGACATCCGATTAGAAAAGTTAGCCAGGCTACATCCATTTCTCAATTACAGGGCACATTTTTTCAACTTGTTTGTTTAATTTATTACTGTGCTTGTTTAATGTATTTTAATTAAAAGCTCTTGACATTCCAATTCCAATGATAAATACTCTTGAGAAATTAAAGTTGCTTTTGATACGGTTTACTCGCATTATTATGTCATATATTATCATTACATTAAAGAAATAATGGTCTCAAAATAATGTTGACAATATTATTGTTTATCGGCAATAATTTGAATTTGTTATTGTGACAGGACCAGGTCCCATCAATAAAAACGTTCCTGAATGCAGTCAACTTATTCACAAGTTCCACAACTGTTTAAAGATCGTTCCTGGTCGCAGTGTTTGTCTCTAATTTTGGCTTGCTTGATGCATGTTTTGAAACAAAACCTTTAGCAACAGTAAACAAGGTCATTGATGAGCACACTCGTGCATCATGCATGGCTAAACCACTGTACTGGTGGTTGTAGTTGGAGGTATAAAACTTGTCAATATCACTTGTTAGCTTTGTTAGGCAGCTATATTAGTAGGGGTGTTGTGAATCTCGTAAGATTAAACCGTGACAAGATTTCTCGTTTGGAGAAAAGCTGTCTCGTAGAACATGGCAGCCAGAAGCCAATCAGTCTGGACTATTGCATCGCTACTATGAACGATAATACACATAATATTGATGTGGCAGTGTGCAAGGCATTATTACAAGCGCACATTAAGTGCTTAACGCACACCTTGCAACCTACCTCGGTGTTCCCAGCGTCAGCGTCAGTGAGTGACGTGTAGCTGTTTTTTTTTTTAAATCAAAGTTGAAGAGCTGTCGCTGCGTTTATTGTCCAAGCAGAAGCTGTAGTAATTCTACATTTCATGTTGCTTCAGATTAGTCAGAACAACCCATATTGATGTTCGGACTTGTCTGCAGCCTTAATCACAGAGCGATTCTATTCACGCTCGTTATATTTGGTGGCTGGGTAACAACTTTTTTTTTTTTTAAACAACTTTTAAAGCTCCAGCGATCATTTCACAACACACCTCATACATAGAAAAGATCTGTGCTGACATTTTAACGCCATGGTCGTTATGTTTAGCGAGAAGGGGTGCGCAGAGTGAAAGTCAGGAAGTGTTTCTTGCTTGAAGTGTCAGCTGCATGGCACCACTGACTGTACATAAATACCACCGTGTAATGGCAGTGTAAAAGCTGCATCAACCCCTCCATAATGCAACTCGAAAGACTCATCTTGGACATATCACTCTGTCACCTTACAAAGACTCGCCTTCCTGGCAAAACCAAGACAGTCTGGCTCGCAGAGCACGCATGGGTGTCCAAAGTGTGGCCCAGGGGCTATCTCTGGTGGGGGGCGCATTGCAGAAATAAAAAAATAAAAAAAAAATAGAAAAAAAGGGCATAATGTAATTAGAAAAAGCCAAAATACTGATATTAATGACTAATAAAGACACAAAGATTAAGTTTGACAGATGAATTGCCTGTGAGAAAATACATGTCATGTTGTAGGACATCCTAAATGCAACAGGAAAGGAAGCAAAGCAACGCAAACTGGCCCAGATTGACTTACCTTGAAGCCTCTAAAAAAGGTGCCTTATGAATGTATCAGACATGCTAACAAAGAGCAACTACTGAGGAAGTGAGGGAAGCAAAAAAGCTGCTGGAGCGTAAGTGGACACTGTGGAGTATACAGTCGTCTCTCACTACATCATGGTTCGAACATCACTCCATCAGTCTTCATTAATACATTTTTGTGGTTGACTATGGTCTATTATTAGTCAAAAAATATTTAAAGACAAGTTATATGTAGTATTCTGGTCACTAGGCGTCAGTAATGTTACATTGATGAGGCATGACATTAGATTACGTTACCTTCACACTGCATGGAGACTGGCTGCCGAGTCAGCCCAGCCAAGTCGAAATGCCATGGCTGATGGAGTGGAAAAAAAAGCTTCTCCTCTCATTTCGTGTGGAAGTGGTAAGTGTTTGGCTTCTTACTTAGTCCTTCGTCGCCCAGTCTATTTGAAACACTTTCTTAATGTTTAAAATAAGTAAATTGGAGATCTAACTAATTAGCTTGGTAACTTGCTATGCTAGAGGCGGCCGTCTCTTGTGTCCCTGCGGTGATCTCATAGCCTGTGCAATGTGGTGTAAACAAAGAATAATAGGAGTGTAAAAGTGACTATAGGGGTGTTATTTCATGTCTACAGGGCTCTGATAATGTTAAACCTGTATTTAGAGAGTCAAACAAGTTTTTTATGCTGTAACTATGAAAAATCTTGTTGATTAATATTAAATACTTCGCGGAAATTCACTTAGCGTGGTCGGTCTGGAACTAATTAACTGCGATGAACGAGGGACGACTGTAATGGTGCTGCATTCAGAGCTGTCTGTTTGTTTTAATTTTGCAATTTCTAGGTGAATATCCAAAAAAAAACTTAAGATGTAAAAATGAATCAACTTGATCAATGAGGAGTAGTTTATGTCACATAAATGATATCAGTAAATCTTAGTTGCGGCCTAGCTGATCGGGTTGTATCAGAAGTACAGCATAATACCTGGAAGTCACATTTATTTTTTTTGGTGAAAAAGTTATACTACAAAGAAGAACCAGGGAAAAGGGGGGATACACAGTTTGTATTCTTACACTTTTCAGTTTCTCGCACCGCAAGTGAAGTACCAAATCAGCCTTAAATATTAAAAGGTAGTGTTTTAATATTGTGCAACTGAGTAGCTACTTCAATTTGCGAGATTTTTATCACCTTAACAATTATGTTTTGATGCCTCAATGTGATGTACCGACAAATCAAAAGGAAAGAAGTAAAGTAAAAAGTATTTTGAAGGTGTCATTAGCCTCTCTACCTGTTTCTGGGAACGGGGATATGGGAGGAAGGGAGCGGTTGTCTCTCCATCTCTGGTACATTCTGTCCTTGAGCCGGCCTGAAGCTGAGGGCCATCCCAGCCTGTCTCTCTTGATTCCTGATGTCCAAGTGCATAAAGCTGCCTGGCAGTTGCCCATTTGTGCCTGGGCAGTGCGTAGGACTGGCCCTCTTTAGGCTAGCAGTGCAACCAGTGTCTCTGTGGTCCCCCACACCAGTCTTGAAAAAGACGGAAAAGGAGAAATTAAAATAAGGTACAATTGCAGGCTTTATCGTGCATATATCAAAAAGGAAACGCTAGTGTCTAAGACATAAGTTGCCTCTTCAATTGAAGGATACAGGAAAATGGCTATGGAGTAGCAAAACTACTTTTATTTCTAACATTTCTTTAATGACAGCAGAGACATGTGGTCAGATAACACTGAGAAATGGAACGACATTCAACAAAGGCCTATGGAGAGCTGTCAACAGGGGTGTTGCAATTCAGTAAAAAAAAAACCCCACCTCCAACAGCCACCACCCCTTTCACATCTTGACTGTTCATGTTGAGGAATAAAGTTTTTACACAAAAAACTGCAACACACCTTACTGCATTTAAAAAAAGTACTTTAAAACTACAACACACAGATGCCATTCTGCATTTAAAGTCGTTTTACTATTGCATTTAGAATGTCCTACAAGAAACCACCACAGCTACCACAGCAACAACACAAAAACAAGCAATAAAAACTAAAAGTGAGAGCATAGAAAGCTCCACCCACTGTCTTGTTTTGATGCCTGGTAGATTGGCTTAGCTTGACATGTGCACAAAAATGCATTCGTACCCAAAAATACTGGGCTGAAATGTTCTTTTTACCTTGGCTAAAGCGTGAGTTACAATTGACCAGCTACTAACATTTCAGGCATGGCCAATCTGTGACATGTAACATAATTTAAACAGTATGCACCCCGCCTCTGAGATGATGAAATACAAAAGCAATACTCAGCGATAATGCAACTTTTGTGCAACTACTAGAAAGAAGTAACTATGCGCACTTCAAATGATTGAGCAGTATGCAAGAGGCCAACTGGTGTTTGTAAGGCCTTTTGCGAAGCTCCTCCCTCAAGTATGGAGGAGGAGGAGGGGGAGGGGCGCTCATTTGAGACCCTCTTTCCGGTGAACTTTGCAAATACGCCAGCTCTAACTTCATTAGTTTGTGTGGAGTTAACGTCGACACTAAGCATTTTGAACATCAATGTGAAGTGTTAGTTGAGTCATGTGCGCATATGTCAGACGTAAGGGCGTCAAAGTTGAGAATTTCGAGCGCACAACGATGGCCTGCGGTCACTAGATGGGCGCAAGACGCCACTCGGCTGACAGAATTGTTCAAATAGGTCGTGAAAAAGCGACAGATCACTTACTTTTTCCACGTCGTGCAATATTTGCCCGTTCCCTCTCGGGCAGGCTTTAACCTTCGGCGCTGCCTCCCCGTCGAGCACACATTTGAAGAAAAGAGCCCCGTTAGTGGTCGCCTCAGCAGCCGGTACAACGCCGCGTCTCCCCAGCTGGTTGTCGCGCAGCACCGAGTGAGCCGACTGGCACCCGAATTCCGCCCCAGCGACCACCGGCTTGTCCAAAATACACCTGGAATCCATGTTAACATCGAGCGAGTGCAGACTAAAGAAAGAAAACCAGCTTTCTATAGATTTTAGTGCAAATTTCACGAGTGAGATACATTTATCACGATTGTCGCTGCTTGATAGGTATTATTTGTGCCTTTTACGTCTACTTCTATTCTACATGGAGCGTCCGGTCGCTAGGAATTGGCTACCCCGGATAGCCAACAAGCCGCCCGGTCCGGAGGATAAAAAGATTGTTTTGCCTCTTTCCTCCAAAAGAATGCCACGCCCCCTGTGCTTGCTCCCCATTGGGCCTGGCCGTACATAAACATTACACTCTGGCACGCTTCCACAGCAAGGCATTTAGGGATTGGCCGGTTCATACGTGTCAATCACTTGTCTACGTAATCTAACTGGGTTACAAAGGGATGTGGGCGTTCTTTACAGTTTTCACCGGCCGGTGTCTGTTGACAACTATGAGCCGGTCTGGGCCCGAGTGAGAGCAAAGAATGACACACTTGGGTTTTTTATATTATTCCACATTAAATTATCATTCATGTCTAATGTTAGCATTCTCAATAAGTTAACGATGAATTTCAGTTTACTCATGAAAGCTATTCATATTGTAAACAGTGTTCGAAGGGGACCTGGTTCCCAACCACTCGGGTCTGATATACAGGTTTTCAAATTTGATGCTGTAAAAACTTTCCCGGCCATTGAGGATAATATGGAGAATAGTAAGCAAAACGAAAATATGACACTACTGTAGCTGCTTAAAATGTGGTTCAGCATGCTAATGCGTCAAACCATTCATTATGTTGTACGCAGGGACAGGTTTGTTGATCCGTCATTTTGGATTGAAACTAAAAGTTTAACTGTCCATAACTTTCCACAGTGGCATGGATGCCAGGAAACATTGAACCATGCAACGTTGCAAGTGCATACCAATATCTTCTTTGGCCCATATGCCACACTCCTTCACCAAGTTTGGTGTACAGGTATATCCATGTAAAAGTAGCAGACAATGAAGACATAATTTGTTTGCTTTGAGCTATGCACGAGGCCACTGTGCCAAACATTATTTTTTTCTTTTTAATGCCTGCAAACAGTAAGACAATTAAGTTTGTCTATTTTTTCTTTTTTTTTTTTATTCAAAATTATCAGCATGATCACTGGTGGTGCAAAGGGATGACTGGTTAGGCAAAAGACAAACACTTATTCTAATGTGCCACTTTATTAGAAAAGTAAAAACTCACTTTAATATTTTATGAAGGTTAATATAAAACATTACAATCTTTTGCATATCCGCACTGTCACACCATATATTTTTATATATTCTTTTCCAACTAAATCGTGTGCTTTGATAACATACATTGGCTACAGCTGTCACAGCAGTATTGGCCCATAATTACATCTGAAGACAGTTAACAAAAGACATCTGTGTGTGCATGGAAAGCAGGAAACATTTTGCATCCACAAATGATGTGTCTGAGATAAACATAGTTTTTTCCCCCCATGACAAATACAGTATACTGCATACTCTATATTACACTGTGACAACATCATAACGGCAGCAGTATTTTACACATTTACATATTCATACTGTATTTGTGCAGCGAACATCCGTCTCAATCAGTGTACAACAATGTTCAACAAATAGATCAAGATCAGTGCTTTGTTTTGGGATAAAGAAAATGTGACACAAAGTGACAGCCAGGAAAAAAGGATTAGGCATGATAGTAGTTTCCAGCCAGCATTGTCTGGGAGGCATCCCAGCTGCAAACAGCTATTTCTCATATCAGACAGTAGTTGGGCCAACAGTGCATTGTTGCTACAGACTAGGCCTAGTTCACCCCACACTCCCAGAGTCCTTCAGAAGTGCACATCAAGAGCTCCTCCCCTGCACAGCGAGGGAGAGAGGTGAAAACGGAGAAAGCAAGCTCTGTGTCCGTTATTGGGGAGTGAACACAGCTGGGGGAGGGAGTATAGTCAGGGGTGAAAATGTGCTTCCTCCCCTTAACTGGAAACGCACATGGCTCAATGTTGCAGTGTGTGTATATGTGTGTGCACGAGCACATATCAGGAGGAGGAGGGTCCACGGGGTCTGTGTCCATTTGCAGTGATCCACATCAAGCTTCATACTAGCTCTTCTCCCTCCCCCACCTCTATCACTTCTTCTTGCTCCGCCATTGCAGAGGATAAACACTGAGGCCTAAACTCCCGGTGGCTTCAAGCTTTCGATTTCCATCCCCTCCTCTTAGTCACTGCTTTGGAAAAAATGCTGCTGTGCATTACATGGCAAAAAGTACAACCAAAGACTTACAAACAAGAGATCAATAGAGTACCACAATATTTGTTTCATCTCCATATATCAAGGCATGCACTTTTTGGATCAAGCAGAAGAAATTGCACCAACACAGACTAGTTTCATGGCAGTGGCATGAGCTATTCATTGTCCAAAAGCAGAGAAAAAAACGAACAGTGCAATTAAATACATTTGTGCATTTGCTTTTACATGATTTCTCACACAGTAACACTCAAAACCTCTGCTACTGAACTTTCAAACATTTGCATGGTTCTCTCACAGTGAGATCATCCTACTATATCCTTCATCGCTCCTATTCCTATTCGCCTGACAGCCTTACACCCATTTATTACGCTTCTAAGGTTTTGTTTAGTCCACCATTCCTTCTTTTTAATGCTCCCCAAAGCTACATGAAAAAGACATTGTTTATCATGGAGGCTGCAGGGGCTAGAAAGCAGGCTGAGGAGAGGGCGAGGGGCAATCGTCCAAAGGACACTCCATGGTTGTTTTCTTTGGAGTCCAAATTTTCTGTTACTATTCCAAGTACCAAATGTAGAGAACTATGGAGAGCACTGGCTTTGACTTGGAGCCAGCGAGCAAACCACAGAACGTTTACAGCACATTAATAAGAAATAAGGACAGCCATTCCTGCAGTCATTTTGAGTGCAATAGCACAATGATCATAAAATCACATTTAAAATAAAGAAGAATGAAATAATCCTTTTTTTGGAGATATGTATATTCTAAATATTTTTGGAAGAAAGCATTCTTCTAGAAGGTATCTTACTTACACGGAAACAATCTGTCACCCGTATTACTCTTGCCCAAACCTCTGACCGCCCCTGACCTGATCACTTTACCCTGTAAAATTCTGCCAAGCATGCATGAATGTACAGTATGTGTGCGTATGTGTGTGTGTGTGTGTGTGTGTGTGCGAGAGAGAGCGATGTGTCATCATGCCTCCAGCAACAGAGAGATGTTTGTCAAATTTGAGATGATCTCATAATTACCTTGAGGATTATATATTGTTGACCAAAACAAACACAGATAAGATATTAAGGGGGCTCCATTGATAACCGTTAAAAGTCAATGTACTCAGTGTCTCTCATCCCTTCTGCTATTAAGCTACTAAACTCAGACTTAACCCATTGTAAACAATAAATTGTTGTTAGTATCTGTTGTACTTATTTTGGGGGGTTATTGTACAGCAGTGTTAAATTATGTTATAGCAATGGCTGATATTCCAGACTTGCTTCATTTTACTTCATTGTATTGTTTGTCATTAGTCTGTTGTGATTGTGGGTGGATGAATGTATGGCTGGTAAAGTACAAATGACTTGCCCCTTTGGGGATAAATAAAGTTTTCTGAAACCTGAAAGGTTAATAAATTTAGGGCACATTGATGGTGCTTTGTGAAATGAGGACAGTGGCCTTCATGTACTTTTGAGTTTGAGCAGGCCTACAAATGACTGGCCTTGTTTGAACAAAACACCACAACCCTCCCTGCCAGGCAACAGGTCGTTGTGCACAGGGAACCTGTTTCAGATGTTTGCTTAGGTTAAGCTGAGCTCCAAAAATCTCTGTGACATCCATCTGCTTACATTACATAAGTACCCTGAAAATGAGACACGTGCACTTGTGTTTATGCGTTGTACAGTGGCCTCCTTCTCCTAATATAGCAAGCATCATAGCTACAGCTCTGTGTGGTTTGCACAATGCATGCATGTATATTTTCTATACACACGTACACATATGTGTGTGTGTGTGTGTGTGTGTGTGTATAACCAAATGTGCTTAAGTTGTGAGTTACACCACATCAAAGAAACATTGTTCATACAAAAATAAAGATATGATGGACAATGATGCCTCATAAAAACATGAGTAAGGTCAGTGATGCAGAATGTTTAAAGATGTATAATCCAGTTTTGTTCTTTTGTTTTTTAGAACATTTTGGTCCTTTTAGGGTTGAGGATGGTTCTGAACGACACACCTGTGAAGCAAAGTCTGAACCTGGCTTAAAACCCTGTTTGTACCTGATGTCAACACAAATTTGATCGTCATTTTTTTTGTCTGAAAAGGACATAGTACCTACGTATTCCAACCTTATGCATGGCAAGTTAACAGGAAGATCCCTCTCATGAACTTTGTGGGCCGTATTGGCATGTCAGCCAGTTACAGGCCTGTAACATACATCTCCATCCCATCATTGAAGGTGAAAATGGTAGTGGTGCTGGAGCTACTGCCTCCTTTCACATCACTGATGGTCTCATAGAAGTTATCACCTCCAGGCAGGCCTCTAACAGGCAGGGGGTTGGATGCCGAGCCCTGAGGTGCAGCTGATGGTGCCTGCTGCTTTTTCCTTTTAAGTGTGGCTGTACCACCGGCTGTGTTGTTACTGGTGCCCGCCGGCTCACGCTTACGATGGGTGTCAATGGTAGCGTAGGCAGGGTCGGATTCGGCTGCTGCGCACTCCGGCCAGGCCCTGTCTCCCGTCGGCTGATAGCACGGCTCCTCCTGGGAACGCGCCTGGGCCTGAATCCCTCGGCCCCAGCCCTTTCCTTTCTCCCCACCGAATGAACGTGGCAGAGTCTTTGCTCCATTGTTCTCCATGGGAGTTCTTTTCTTCTGGGTTTTGCACACGATGGAGTACGTATCTGCAATCTGATAACACATACAAGATGGCAGTTAATCACATGCAGCTATGGTTGAACGTCTCTTGGATTCCTGGTCCCTTAGTCACCACACCCACACACTATACACGTATTTTGGCAAAGGTTACTGATATTGGACAGTATTCATTCTAGTCCTTAAAGGTGATTTGAGGTCAGGGTCCAGTCCAGTGCCTGAACAGAAATTCTTTTGTGCACTGATGAACAGTTTTGCTTTGATAAAGTCGGCTTCCTAAAAAACTTGGCCACAAAGCTGGAAGCATCGAATTGTCACATTTGGCTTGGTAAAATGAACCCAAAACGTACCAAACTGAGACCCACTTTTTCAGAGTGAACTTTGGCATGATTTGGTTCACATCATCTCAAATGTGAATGCTGCATTCACCAAAGACAGGAACAAAGTTAATGTGTAATGTCTTCAATGACATCATTACTTTTCCTAATCGGACAATAAAATACAGAAATATGTCATACAGGAGGTGATTGTAGTACTCTCCTTATCCTGAAGATGAGAGGGCGTGCATGAGCAGGAAGGTGCTTGTCACTGCTGTTCTTTCATAGTCAGTAAAAGCCAGCAGTTTATGAATTGATTTTTTACAGCAGCACCAGCTGGAGAGCAGCAAGTCAAATGCATTAATATAGCGGAACATTTCCTGGAGAAGGATAGGGTGCATGTACTTCATATACTGTACTTCGTAGATGTAAGAATATGATCTTTATCCATAAATATGTTCGCGACAGTCCAGTGTTGAGAATAGTGTGGTTTGCGTGAGCCGCACATAGTGTATTCTTCCACGGTGCACCGCACAGGTAAATAGTTCTCGAGCAAGTCTCGTGTTTACTGACCAAAATTACCTTAAATTCCGCTCTATAAGATGCTACTTTTTTCACACGCTTTGAACCCTGCAGCTTAAACAATGATGCGGCTAATTTATGGCTAAAAGAACTGCAGTTCCCATGATGCTTGTGTGCTGATTCAGGAAATAATAAAGTGGTTAATATGCAGCGACATGCGGGCAGGGGAGGCAGGTGAGGCAGAGCCTCACTTGTCATGATGAAAAAAATAATATTTGTCAATTGAACTGTATTATAAATGTATTTTCTGCATGATTCCTATAGTTTTTAATATTTCCTTAAGTAAAAATTGCTGAATTTGCACATTTCCTGATGATAATACAGGGAAGAAACCTGAGATGAGGCCACGGTGAGCATGGCTTCACGGCTCAGCACGCAAACCCCGCCTACCGTCTGAACGCACACTGAGTGGGATCAAGGCGCCTGCCAGTTTGTGTTTGTCAGCATGTCGCCAAAAATGTAATGTTGCAGAAACATTATGTAATGTAAGTGTGAGATCATTATTCTTGCTAATCGGACAATAAAATAAACAGAAATGTCCTAAGGGAGGCACCTGCAATACCGATGCATCCTGAAGGGGTGGTGGCGTGCATGAGCTGGAAGATGCTTATCAGCCATCCTTGCAGAGGAAAAGCTAGCGTCTTTTTTTAAAACTGTACTGAAATACACGCACAGCAGTACCGGCTAAAGCTAGATTTATACACAAGTGAAATGCAAGCTATTTGTCTGCTCTGCTGAATGAATGCATTAATTTGACTGCCAATATGGAGGATTATATACCCAAACTCACCAGAAGTGGTCAGACTTTTACAACAAACTATCAGAACTTTTCCTGGAGAAGGAGGGTGCATGTACTACTACAGGTAGGTAAGAACGCAAATGCTTTTGAGTTAATAAAAACTAAATAAATGGGTCTAAGAAGTATCTGAAAACATTTTAAAAACATTTTTTAATCAAAGTGAATGGCTCTTCTTTTTTTGGTTATCTTCTTAATTAGCAACCCGTATTAACATAAAAAAAACTTCAAAGGAGCCAGTGCCTCATCAGCCATGAAGTGCATGCAACGCATGTCACTGCTATTATCACATGATTTGAACTCCTATGCAGAGAGTGTGTTTTGATCTGACAAATGTTTTTTTTATTAGATAGATCTGACAAATCTTATGTGAGTTTGATCAAGTGGAGAATTGCTACAGCTTCCGCTTGGACTGCTTGGACCGTGACAGCTGTTGAATCTGCGGCTTATAGATAAGTGCGTGCTATATATGTACAAAAATTTATGGTACGTTTTTAATTCATTTATACGGATTTATACGCAACCACAAAACGTTGTAACCCGAGGACCACCTGTATTCAACAGCACGTCTTGAAACAGCCTTTTCGCTGCCACTTGTCAGTGGGTGTGGAAGAGTGCTGCGGTTATGCAGACACCCAGTGGTAAAAATACCACAATATAAAATAACAAAGCAAATAAGTAACCCAGCACACATTTTTTGGGGAAAATGTACTTTTGTCACGTAATACATCACAAATAATGATAAAATGCCATTGCAAATACTGGCCCAAAAGACATTTTTCAGTTTAGCTTGGTAAGGTACACGGTTTTCTTGCATTGTCATAGTGAAGATTCGATTTTTTTGTTGAGGTTCTGGTCGTAGCAGTACAGTACACAGTGCAGGTTGCAGCTAAACCTATTGTTTCCATTGATTGGTCCACAGAGAATTGTCACTTCCATGTTGAATGGAAAGAAAACAAAGTGGTATTCAGCCCTGCTTCTATGATGTCACACTTTTTACATAGCTGACCATAGCATGTATATGACCTACACACGGTTCAGCGTGTCACTGTTGTTAGCCACACCTAGTTTCATTAGCATTTGCATGCAGCCTACATAAAGGAAAATTTCAGCTCACTTATATACCATGCAAAAAGATGTGCGAAGATGAGAGAAAACTCCAATTTGTTGTGTGCAGACCATGGTGGGAGCCTGATAGTGAGGGTGTGAGTGTGGCATTGTGTTTGTTTTGTGCTGTAACCTGACCTATTTTGACAGAGTAGGATAAGACAGAGTAAACTGTGTTATCGCTCTGTTGAGGTCTAAGCAGAGAGTAGCCTAGCAGTGGATAAACCTGTTAAAATTTCACAAGTGCTCTGGCAATTGAACAGCAGGCTATGGTGCAAAAGATCTGGACGCCAGCCAACCCACTGACAGAAAAAACCTGCTCAGTGTTGTTGACTAATGGACTTTGCTCACATCTCAGTCGCTTTGAACAAGGCATTGTGATTGTAGGCGTGTGCACGAGCATGCATGCATACTGCACATGTCCAGTGTCTGCATGTGTGTCTATTGAATGCTGACAAGGAAGCATGTGTGAGGTCATGTGGGGAATTCAGATCAACTAGTGTTGTGACCTCTGGCATTTCTGTGTTAAAATTTACCACAAGAGCAGTGGAATTTGGTACACGGCCGTGTTTACCTTCAATGATCACAACTAAACTAGCAGCTCCACTGTTGTGGCCCTGGTAATCACCTTGATTTGGACATTTTCTCACACATTCATGACATCACAGATTAGCAAAAAAATATAAAGTCTCAGTTCTGAGAGTAAGGATTAGATATGCTGTCGTTAATCACTTTTTTTTCCGTGTATAAACGTAAAATATATACCACTGTTGGTAACTGAGTTCAAATGTGAAAATCTCTCCCGTCTGCTCTCTCTATGGAACTAAGTTGGACAAACACCCAGCCGCTAAATCTACTTTGTCACCAAGCTGTATGCTTTAGGCGTACACAGACAATGTGCACCGTGCCGTGCGTGGAAGTGCAAATGCATGTACTTTTTCAGCGCGCAGAGTTTGCAACGCTGCACAGCAGAGGAAGGAAGTCACAAGACGGTGGGGATTTCAGAACTGGCCTGCAGCTGTTAAGGAAGCCTGTGCATTGTCTTTTCCCCTCCCCTTCGCCCATGTTCTCTTCTGTTATGTCTCTCCTGCAGTTGACACGAATTATACGGGCAGCTAAATACTGTAAAATGGGGAACGCAGCAGTGAAAAAGTCAGTGAAAGAAATCAAAACAGACAACACAGCATGCATTCAAGGCCAGTGTCTCTGTAAGAAACAGCCGACTGAGCCTGCACATGTAGCATGTGTTTGTTAAAGCTTCATATCAGACTCTTTATCACAACTTCTTCTCCAGTAAGGCTTGCATATTTAAGTTTTACAACCATAGAACATGCCCCGTGGCCATATGCATTTTTTCAAAAACACTCCATAACAGACAGGCTATCAAATTTGGATCCCCACCACAACTACCCTGCATGACTGTTTCCCAGTTGCTTGCAACCCCCCGTGTGTTACACAAGTGCGAAGCAAGCGCAAAGCAAAGAAAGAAGGGATTGACAGTGGATTAATGGGGGAGGAGACGCTGCGTGTGGATGCAGATGTGGTCGAACTGAGACATGGTTGGGCAGTGCTGACTTCCTCCTCTCACTACCAGACATATATATGTAATTATGAAGAATAGGGCCATTGAGCCAGGCCTCATCCCATTCAGGCTTGAAACAAAAAGCTAGCATGGAGCAAGAATCTCCATAAATGAAAAGCAGAGATTAAGTGTTTGGCAGCAGGTGATGCTTATGTTGGATCCGTCTGGTGAGTTGTACGTAGAGAATGATAGCTGAGGGGGGATGGGAGATTGCGGTCACGGTTCAGGCAGCATGGGGTAGGGCTGTGAGATGTATGTAACCTAACCTCTGGCTGCAGGCAGAGTATGACAGGCGGGTCACAGGGCAGCAGTGTTATGACGGCATGCCCAATCAAAGTGGCGCCCCCATTTATAAACACAGCGGCTACAAATCATAGACCTGCCTGTCTGTCTGTATTCCTTCTGGATTCCTGTGGAGTAGCACCTCCCCTAAACAAACTACTATCAAAGATTCACTACCTCTTTTGCAGTTGGGGGCAATGGGTGCCCCTGTTCATTCTCTATGCGGTGTGGAGGTGGGTGCAGGGTGATGATCTCATCATCCTCTGGTGGCTTCCAGATATATTGCTCGCCATTGCCCATAAACACTGGCTCCTAGCGGATATAAATCAAATGATGAGTTCAGGCAAATATTGCGGTTATGATCTGGAAAGTAAATCACAAAGATTAACATCAACAGTGCAGCAGTACCTTTCTTCATTTCATCTGCATAATCATAACAAAAATCAGTCATTAAATGAATCTTCAGACATTGTAAAATGGTCCTCGATATATGCTGCCAGTTTGTCAAGACCAGGTTTAATTTGAATTGAGTTCAATTTATATAAAATATGATTGATCGCTTTGCCTGTTATCATACACGGTAAAAGCTACTTGAGACATGACTTATTGATGCATGTCCACGGACGAACCTTTCCAACAAAGCTTGAATCAAATAAGTCTTTCAAAAAATAGCCACGCTTACATTAGCATAGATGCAATAAGGAGCCCCTGAGGTAAAATGTGTCAAAAAGGACGAATCGTAGAAAACCATGTTGTCATATTTTCACACCTAAAATCTAAATGTTACACATCTACTCTTTTTGAGAAAATCAGCCTGCACCTTCAAAATAAAATGGATATATACACAATAAGCATGCACTTATTCAGCTTGCTATCACTGCAGGTGGAACCAGTTAGAGACCAATTAGAAAGTGTGTACTGGTGTGTGACTGAACATGATTAAAATTTTATACACTCCTCCAGTTGCAAGGCAAGTAATCAGAGCCAGAATAATATAGCTTCTAGATGTGAACATTATTTATCAGGCAGCTGGCTACCTGTTTGCCATTTCTAGACAGACTTGCTGATAGACTCAATGGGAATACACACATAAATACACGCACGCACACACAGGCAGCTTGGCAGCTGGCCAAGGTCTTACATACTCCATCTTTCCACTCTTTACAAGCCACATTAATGCGGTGCTTTGCATCGCAAAGCAGAGACAGAGGGTCCACATCTGCACACAAACACGCACGCACATGCACCCACACACAGGCACTCCCAAATTCATACATATGTAGACCCTGATTTAACGTGCACATTAAAAGTACAACTCGTCAGATAATAATGTCTTCATATCAGAAATGAAAAACAAAAAGTCATACACAAACAACAGAATTATAATATGTGCTAGCAAAAGCACAGGATGATGACCATCCGATCAAAACTACTCTAATACAAAAAATAGCATTCACTGACAATAGACCCACTGTTTTTAGAGTTTAGGAAAACATTATGAGGGGGGTTATGCACTAAATTCTCCAATTTGCGATCACTATACTGTATATAAACCGAGTACTAAAGTATAAATGTGAGCACTGTACATAAATGCTTTAGTCTGAAAAGCTGCGCCCAACAAAGTGCTGTTAGTTTGTAGACAGTGCCCTCTAGTGTTTATTCTGCAACCTCCCAGTGGAGCACAGTGATTTTTTTCAAAACGTTCCATTGCGATACCTTTGGGAAGGAGTGCAGGTGAAACGGCTCCAGGGGCTTGCGTGGAAACTCCTGACTGCGATGTAGTTGTGGAGGAGCTGCCGAGGGTGAATCGCTCACACTCGACTGGCTGTCCGACTGACTGTCGGCCCCATTATTATTCCTGTTTGTCTTGTCAACCTTCAGGTCACCAGTGAAGACATTACGGACACGTTCAAGAGAAACAACACAAAATATACATAAACATGTATTTTTAGCCTTCTAGTGAAGGCCAGAGAAGTATTTTTATAAGATTTTAATGACAGATGATTAACTAGACAACAAAAAAGTATCTGAAGTTAAAGTTGCTTTTTTTTTTACAATTTCAAATACATCTTGTGCAATGAGGTGGTCATTTCAGACTAAATAAAACTTACTTTTAATATACACTTTTTGAAAACAGCACAAACCTACCATATAATCTAAAAATAGTATACACAAATTCCATAAAAATGCTGAAACGTTGCTTTTGCATAAGGCATGCATGCTAAGTTTAAGAAAAAAGTACAGGGAAGTACAGTATAACAAGCAGCGAGCATACTAAGCTTATTTACCTTTCTGAACTTGCGTATTGAAGCATACTCTGCTGAGGTTGGATCTTGGGTGGCCAGGGAGTTGACTGAGGGCAGGGGGGACCTGTTAGCTCCACTTGACCCGTTACCTCTCGCAGCTATTGTATTAATAATAGCGCCATTTCCTCTGCCACCCTGTGAGGGAAAGCCAAATGTAAGAATTTGCACAATAAATAGGGCATGCAACTTCGAGGGTCGAATTAGGAGGCAACGAAAAAACTGCAGTTAGGATAATTGTATAAAATTGCAGCTCTAACACCTTTAAACATCTTTAAATCTACAGATATAAAGAGCCCCACTTGAGGAGTAGTTGATAAATGTGCATCGCTGGTGTGTTCATACTTGAACTGATAAATGTTCTCAAGCACTGTGAGTAGTTACATACATTTCCATTCCCATTGCGGGCTCCATTGGCCTGAGCAGGTGGGCTTTGGGCAGCCCTGACTGAAGCTGGAGTGCTAGTTGATGTTGGTGGTGGTGCAGCGATTGCTTTGGGGCCTGTGTCACCTTCCCGAACACTGACACTCTCATACAGCCCGTCATCCAGGCCATGGGTTGGGGTGGCATTATTCCGCAGGCCCACCTCAGTGTAAGTGTGGTCTCTGGCCTCGCCTCCTCCCCCATCGCCTCCCATGTCCCCTTCTCCGCCCTGGCTGGACCCCTGAGGGCTAGTGGGGATCTGTGGAAGCTGGCGCCCCTGGGAGGGCCTCAGGTCTGTCTGGGAGCGGCGACTGTGGAGTAGCAGGAGGTCCATGCTGGCTGGGCGGCTCTTACTAACAGCTGCACGAGAGAGGGGGTGGAGGAGAAAGCAAAAGAGTGCAAAGTCTGTAAATCATATAAGAGCTTACCATGCAGTTGTCCATCTGCCTTGCAAGGTTAACTGTGAAGTAGATTGTCACATAGATTGTAAATCACTCACAGTTTCCATTGCAGGGAAAGCGATTGATCTCATGCAGCCTGGTATCCGATTTGCTCATGGAGTTCAGTTTAGGATGTCGAAGGGTACCCTGCTGTCACACACAGTCAGGGCACATTCATTTCAGAACTAATTTGATATACATGCTATTAATGGAAAATAGTGAAAGTGAATGTATGTCTTACCATATTTACAGATGTCCCTTTCTCTCCAGCTGAAGGGTGCTTGCTCTTGCTTTTTCTGACAAACATCAAAGTGAAGAAGGTTAAATGGAGCTGGTGGACATGGGTACACACACACACACACACACACACACACAACAGATAGATAATATCAGCATCCCTGTCTAGTCAGGACAGAACAGCCCTTGGTTGATACATGAGCCCAGGGGATGGAGCCACATTTCACAATGCAACCATGCACCGTATATCACACCATCTCCTTCAAGCTAATTCCCGTTACTATTTTACTTTTTCGTGCATGAAAACTTGGTCAAAAAGAAGGCAACACCTTGTGATTCCTTGAAGGTCACTGTCATGAAAGGGAACTGTTGATATGGAGAGGAGCCAGTGATGAGATGACGCAAGCAAACAACAAAGCGCTGTGGTGTAGGGGTAAATGTTTAGGCCCGCCCCCACATCTCACTTCTCTCACATTTGAGAGTGAGGCGCTATCACTATTTTCTCCAAAGAGGTGCAGACGTCGTATGGACACATATGGATTTGAACAACAGTATTTATGTAACTAAATCCCAAAGGGTGCTTCGTTCACCCTGAATTTTAGGCCCTCTTCACATTGAAACGTTCTTGGGATTTTTTTTTACTTGAAAATAATTAGCATCCACACTGTGTCGGTTTAGTAAACAATTGCATCCAGACGGGAAAGGATCACTGGGTAAAAGCGATTTAATACATAAGGCACACCTACTTGTGGCGCTGTGAACAGACGCGCAGACAGAACCACGTGACAACACAACTATACAAGAAGAAAGACTGCATGCAAATAAAGTCCGTAGGCTTATGAAAGACTGCATGTGAATAAAGTCCATAGGCTTATCACTTCTGGTCACTTGACGCAGTGACGTCATCGTTTTCAGAAAGAAGTGGTTTGCTTGTCTACACAGCAATGACAAGCTGGCATTTTCAGATTTTCCCACTCCGGAAGCCATTTGCTGTTTTGCTCCAGTGTGGATAGACCTTCAATTCTTTACCCTACTAAGACATTTTGGACAATGCAGTGCGGTAGAATACCTCCAACACTTTTTGGGAAGACCCAGTGTAATCCTCAATTAAAACCAGACATTTAAACCATTGATCAATAATTACAAGTAATTAAGATTTATAAATTAATTGTTCAAATGAGTAAAATGCACTTTCAATTACATAACTATGCTTAAAAATTCATAAATATGTTTTAAACATTGAAATGTGTGCATATTAATGATAAACAGTCATCTTAAAAGAGAAAACGTTTTCATATCCCATTAAGAATTGTAAAAACTCTTAACATAATAAAGAGGCATCTCGGCAATAGTGCAGTAGACAAGCTGAGAGCACAGAGCAAACTGGTAGAGGAAAAGTGGTTAAGGATCGCTGAAACGATACTTACCTGGTCGATGATCCACCATGATCACCTCTTTATTAGCAAGGTTTCACTTTTGGTGAGTTTTATTTATTTTATTGGAACGTTTGACCTGTGTGTAGTTACATAGTGCAAGACTAGCAGTTCATATTGTGACACAGTTAATAGTTTGCCCAATTGAGAACGTTATATGTGTGAATATACTGTATGTGGTGAATATACGTACTGTACTGTATATGGTGTGAAGTGGAGAAATGTTTATTTTTGCTATATGTATGAGAACGCGAATGATTTTGCCGATTGAAAACATCCGTGGCCCACGCGATGAATATGTTAGTCACCATTTTAGGCTTAGTTGAATGTTATAGCTGTGCTGATATAACTAAGTGAATGTGAACTCATGATTGATGAATGTACAGCAGTGAACATAGTGACTTATTATCTTCATGACCTGTCATGTAGGTCAGGTTTTTTTTGTTTTTGTGCTTGTGCATTGGATTGAAACACCTGTAAGAGAGTGTGGGACTTCAGTTCTAGAACCTTCGTCGTGATTACAAGTGGACCTGTTTCCCATTGATGAACATTGCTGCCACGGTGGTAGGAACGTTGACTCTGATCCCTTTTCTCATCTTAATCAAGCTTTGGATTTCCTCAAATGGATTCTATTTCAATATTGGATCGGAAGTCAAATACACTTTCTGAACTCAGTAAGAATAGACTGAAAATGTGTATCCTTCATAATCCTTACAATTATTTGGTGAAGCGGGATTCATTTTGTATTTGACGAAAATTCATTAGGAATGACTTATCTGTTAGCCTAACCAGGAAAAAGTATTCACAAATAAAATTCTTTCTGGATGAAAAAAATCCCACAGAGAGACGAGCTCGCCGGAGTGGAAGACGTTATAGCTACAAAGGCATATTTATCTGTATCATTTTTTCATTTTTACTTATTCGGGTGTCCCAAAACTTGTGTCTGTATCATCTTACGTAAGTTAGATAAAAGATCAAAGTGCTAGTCCCATTGTTCCACAATGAACATAGGGCCAGGTTACCCTGAGGGAATAGCGAAGGCCAGGAGAGCTCCTTGTGTTTTATAATAATATTGCACAGGAGCAGGTGAAGAATGACATGGTGTCATTGCAACATAAAAGGAGAGCAGCAGGTATTTTGGAGGTTTTATCATGAAAGCACATCTATGTCTATAGGTTGTCTTTGTGATGCATTGTATTCATACAGGTATATGTCAAGGTGAGAAGCCATACTATACTAGATACCGGTCCATTTATTTTATGGTGTCCTTAAACCCAGACCAAACCAACTGAGTTCCATTGCTTTTGTCTGCCAACGGTTCTTCTCAAAGGGGGTGACAATAAGTTGCTCTGACTGTGGCCTGTCTCCTCAGTGTTTTGTAAACATACATACAGTAATTTCATCCAACCTGACACTCACAGACATTTAACATGCTTCCCACCACTCTAGCTATAACTCAGATGATGCAGGGCGTACAATAAATAAACATTGGTACATGTGATCTATAAACAAAGAGGGTGGCAGGTGAAAGGATATGTCTCTGGGAGTGCATGAAGAAATCTAAGTCCTGTGAACATCCGCTCACCTTTGACACCCCACACAGACGAGGACGATGAGGATGGTGACCACGAAGGCCGACGCTGCTGCGATGGCCCCCAGGAGCAGCAGGTTTTTGTAGGGAGGGTCCTCGAGGTTTGTCCCTTCGCTGTCAGCCATGATACACGCTCCCTCTCACACCTACTCACTTCCACTCGAGCTCAAACTCTGCCACACAAAAACCCTCTGCTCAGGAAAACCTGCAGAGACAGAGGGAGGAAGAAAGTCGCAGCAAATGAAAGAAATGAGAGATAAGACGAAATGCTGCAGAGACCGAGCAATGCTTTGTGTGGTCTGCCTCTGGCTTTCTGTCACTGTCTCTTTCTGACATTTCAGTTGCTATTTTTGACTCTCGCAGAGAATACTGCACAGAAAATAGAACACCTAACAAAGAAGCCAGGATACGTGTGCCAAAAAAGGTTTAACCCACACCTGATTTTTTATGTGGTTAAAAAAAAATTAATGATTTTATAATGTTCTATTCTTGTTTGGTCAGAGATCCTTTGTGTTAGTGGTCTGTGAATATTCTCATTCTTGCAGGTCGTTGGGACTGTTCAGGTTGTCTTAGAAGATGTTCCGCCTCTCATCCGCGCAGGCTTCATCAGTTTATGCTCAAAGACTAGGTGGGACACACACCAGTCAGACTAGATAGGACAACTCTAGTCTGAAAGCCTGGTGCAAGATCCAATCTCAGATTGACTGTTATTACATTTAATTTATTCATTTTAGACTTTTGAGATTTTTAATCTGCAGGTTGATACATTTATTTAACTCCATTAAGGCCTGATTCCGCCAGCTATTAC
Source organism: Dunckerocampus dactyliophorus (assembly GCF_027744805.1). Classification (NCBI taxonomy): domain Eukaryota; kingdom Metazoa; phylum Chordata; class Actinopteri; order Syngnathiformes; family Syngnathidae; genus Dunckerocampus; species Dunckerocampus dactyliophorus. The sequence continues at coordinate 36,321,563 of NC_072819.1, forward strand.
TATCAACTAACCAAAATGGCACACAGTGGAGCCCAGCCCTCTGCCAAGGCTGAACAATGCAACTTTGGACCGGCCCCAAATTGTAAACGTATATACAGTAGATAGCTACTTCTGTATACGGTCATTAAGATTCATGCATTATTCACTGAGAAAGGAAACACAAACAATGTTCTTTATCTGCAATTAAAAAAAAATATGCATACAATTTCCAATTTACAACAGTCTTAAAAATATATTTGCAATATACTCAATGTATTACAAATAGTGAATATGACCTGTAGTATACACCTGTACTTGGTACTACACTGTATTTCATTAGTGCAGGTCATGTAATGGTGTACTGTTTAGCATTATACACTTACAACACTTTAAAGATGTAAATTACCATGGTTTACCAGTGTTGACTTTTACCCTCTAATCTAAAAGTATTACATATTATTACAAGTATATATAGAGCATTAGCTTTGCCCTGGATGAAAAAAAAAAAATATATATATTAATCTACAGTACCAATCAAACGTTTGGACACACCTACTCGTGCTATTGTAGTGATTCCAAGCCACTCTGCCACAGCACATTAGTGTGCCATGAGAGATCATCAGGTGTGCCACGGGAAATTATTCAATTTTACTTAAATTATTATTTATTTACTAAAAATAAAACATCTTTGTTTTGTTGTTTGATCTGTGGCAGTGATGTATAGTGGCAGGCAGGAAAAAAACTATTAAATGCACTTCCACTAGACAAGCAGAAGGTACATACTGTAACTGATCTAAACATCATTTTGGTATATATACTGTTTGTTACATTTTTGTTTAGTTGTGTAAAATGTAAAATGTGTGCATTAGCTCAAAAAGATTGGGAAACAGTGTGCTATTGAATGAGAGAGTGTGTCAAAATGTTTAAATAGCGCTGAAAATCACACATGATTTTACACAGCTTGCATGTTCCATGTCGTTCACCGATCACAAGCCTCCCATGTTAACCGATCAAACAACACATGCCTATTACTATATTCATGCTACTGTATTTAATTAATTATGGTTAAATACTAAATTGTATTGTAATGTCCTTTATAAACAAATACATCCAACTGATTGGACCACTGCGTTTTGGCTGGACCATGCACACATATTTATATCTAGGGAGCACACGTACAGTATACGGTTAATGCATTAGGCTGTATATAAGGATTTAAAATGTCACTGCAGTTTTCAGTGTGCTCACTCATTCCCCGCAGGGACAAAGACATGCATCCTCTGAATTGCATTAATTTATAAACACGGACAATGGCAGCAATGTGGTTTTGGTACAACATGTGTGGTCCAAACAACAAATCAAGCACTGAACAGAAGGTATGCAACAATGTAAAATATTCTTCGCTTTGTGTTTATTGGTGTTAACCAACGCACGTCCCCCACGTACAGCTTGTTTTCTCTCTTCCCCTAGATCTCCTCCTCCTCTCTCTCAGTGTGTCTGCCTGACCCTGCAGAAATGTAAGGCGATGCACGGCAAATGAATTAGCAGAGCAGAGGCCTCAGACAGCCCTTTATGGATCAGAAAGGCAGAAGGATAAAAGTGTTGGTGAATGGCGGTGAGAGACATGATGGGAGACGCGAACAAATGAGTGGGATGAAAGGTTTGACAGGTGGGAGAAGACGAGGTCGAAGGTGAACAAGTGGAGAGGGGGAGAGAGGGGACATATTTAAAAGACTCAGGCGAGAAACAGGAGGGTTGGGTGTGATAAAAGCTGGGGAGGGGAGAGAAAAACCAGAGCAATGAGATGAAGATGAAGACGAGGAGAGGAAGAGCGGGGAAGCCGATGAGAATGTGTGACGAGCGCAGGGAGGGGATGGGAGGAAAGAAAAAAAGAGATGCGGCAATGAGAAGGAGGTCACCAGTGGTCTCTGCCTGCATTTCGTCAGCGGCATGTGGACTGGAATGCCAGCAAGTGCAAAGCAGGATGGCAGCAAATGTCTAACAGCACAGTCAAACAGTATGTGGAGCAGAGGCGATATGAGCATGACACCCGAGCGGCGTGCTGCAACAATTCTCATTTCAGCATCTGTCTTCATTTCACATTATGAAAAAATATTATATTCTGGAGGACAATGGCAATGGCACTGCAGCAAACTATAATAAAGATGCCTATTACGACGATGATGATGATGAAGTGTGTTGATATGAATACTGATGGTGATAATCAGGTCATAACGTGTGTCACAAAGTGATGTGTTGACGGGTGCATGCAAGGAGCAGAACTTAGAGAGCAGTAAGCAAGATGCCCAAGATGCAGTGCAACCACAGGGTGGGGCGTTTCCTGCATGTGCGCTCAGAAACGCACGTACACACACATACTGTATTACATATCTGTCAAATGTTTTAAGATATATTAATGTGGAACAAAATTTCCGTTATAATTCACCGTTCATTTCATCTTAATCTTGATGATTTTTTTGTCCTTTTCATTGAATAAAAGCTGTAGCTCAAAGAATTAGCAGCTTTAACGGATCATGTATAAAACAAAATGTGACGGTTAACCTCAGTTTTTGTTGACGACTCTCTCCAGTCACCAAAAAAAGGAAATTATTTGCTTGCCTACTCTTCTAATTTGCATATCGCAAGTAAAGTACATCTGTGAGTGAGCAGCAGAGTGGTTAGCACAGCTGTCTCACTGCAAGAAGGTTTTAGGTTTGCATGCTTTCATGTCACCACTTGACCCTGCATAGGATAAGCAGGACATGGGCATATTAATACACATATCAATGATGACTTTACAAAGATAATAAAATATGGCTGTGTAGATTCACCGTCATCCAGGTGATGGTAACCCACAAAGGTTGCATTGAGGTAAATTTACTTCTTTGTGCAGTTGAAGACATGTAAACTTAAAAAAGGAAAGAGAAATATGACCTTAAAAGAAAAATTCAAGTTAAAACACTTATATACGTGAACAATAATAAAAACCTTTAGCATATCAGTGTGTGGAGTCAAATTATGGAACAGATTTAGCAAAGAACTCAAACAATGCACCACAATGAGCCATTTCAAGAAACAGAACAAGCAGTTGATGTTAACTACTGTGTACATACAATGCTGTCTAATCACTCTGGCACTTCCTATGTACTAGGGATGTCCAGATCCACATTTTGACTTCCAATCTGATCCGATTAATTTTTTTATAGTCTTGCCAATCCGATCCGGTACCAAACCTTTTTTTTTCAAATAATAATAAGCTTTTGTTACAAACATGAATTTGTGGAATTGAATATGGTTATGAAAACAGGTCTTCAAAGCATTAAAAATAATGTAATCAAAGTATTGCTGAATTTACTTTTTTATTACACAGCATGACCAACAATATTGTTATTGGCTTTTGTAACAAACCTCTGTGAGTCAGGTCCCTTATCCAATAAAAGACGCAACAAAAGTCCATCTGATAAAAGATGCAAAACACCTTCATGATAGGACTAATCATTTGACATGGTTGTAGATCAATTTGTGGTGTGATTTAGAATATATGACATTTTTTTAACACTCTTAGGGCCCTATGAAATGCATGTAATATTTTCCCAAATTCCGTTTAAATTTTTTAAACAGAATTTCATCTACCCGTTGGCTTTGACCACCTCGGCAACCTCAGCCCCAGAGATAGGAGAGCCCACCGCAGAGTCCCCAGGCACTGCTTCCTCATTGGAAGACGTGTCGGTGGGATTGAGGAGGTCTTCGAAGTATTTCTTCCACTGGTCCACGACATCTCGAGTCAAGGTCAGCAGCACACCATTACCACCGTACATGGTGTTAACTATGCACTGCTTCCCCCTCCTGAGACGGCAGATGGTGGTCCAGAGTCTCTTCAAAGCCGTCGGAAGTCTTTCTCCATGGCTTCGCCAAACTCCTCCCATGTCCGAGTTTTTTGCCTCAGCAACCGCCAGAGCCGCCGACCGCTTGCCCTGCATGTACTTGTCAGCTGCCTAGGGAGTCCCATGAGCCAAAAAGGCCTGATAGGACTCCTTCAGCTTGGCGGCACCCCTCACCCCTGGTGTCCACCAACAGGTTCTGGGATTACCACCACTCAGCTGCATCGGCAATGGAGGCACGAAACCGAGCCCACTCGAACTCTATGTCTCCCTCGGAACATGGAGGTGGGATTTGAAACTCCTTCTGACATTGGACTCTGCCAGACGTTCCCAGCAGGCCCTCACAATGTCTTTAGGTCTGCCAGGTCTGACTGGCATCCTCCCCCACCATCGGAGCCAACACACCACTCAGTTGATAGCTCCGCCCCTCTCTTCACCTGAGTGTCCAAAACATGTGGCCGCAAGTCTGACAACACGACCACAAAGTCAATCATCGAGCTGCGGCCCAGGGTGTCCTGGTGCTAAGTGCACATGTGGACACCCTTATGCTTGAACATGGTGTTCATTATGGACGATCTGCAACGAGCACAGAAATCCAATAACAAAACACCGCTCGGGTTCAGATCGGGGGCCGTTCCGCTCAATCACGCCTCTCCCGGTCTCACTGTTGCTGCCAACATGAGCTTTGAAGTACCCCATCAGAACAAGGGAATCCCTCGAGGGAGCACTCTCCAGGACTCCCTCTAAGGATTCTAAAAAGGGCAGGTATTCTGAACTGCTGACTGGCGCATAAGCGCAAACATCCATCCATCCATTTTCTATGCTGTTTGTCCTCCAATGAAGTATCTTGTTCAAACGAAATTCATTATGGGATTTTTTTTTTTTCATTTTAAACGCATATTGGTACAGGTTTGTATATTTTTTAGGTATACCTTTTGAGTGTTAAGTTGCTGTAAGATATTGAGTAATGACCTCCTACAATTTCCGATGGGTTGACAAGCTCGTTGTGAGCTTTTTCATAGCCCATGATTGGCTCCTGTCAAATAAAGAGCTACCTGGTGAGCACGGACTCGTGCGTGCCACATTATGCCATTTTATGACATGGACATGTGTGGCTTATAGTCTGGTGCGGCTTATATATGTAGAAATCTGTTTTTCTCTTATTTAGTGGGTGCCACTTACACAACGGAATTTATGTTGGGTTTTTTTTAATAATTGACAGCATACACCTTAAATGTTCCAATCTTATTTTGTTGAAAAACATTAAACAATATCTGTGAAATAATAAAATCATGTTGTTTTGTTGTTTTCACATCAGGTACTTCTCTCAAATATAAATGAAAAGTTTTGAAAATTGCTGTCCAAACTATTAAATTGCATCTGTTCCTTTTTCTTTTTTATTTTTCACATTTGAAAAACTAACAAAACTTGCACAACAGGTTACACTGCAGACCTGATTTGAACCTCTTATACAAATGGATGGTTGTCCAATGAACTCCATAATTTTCCTCACAGCAATGTAAGCCATTTTTCATGACACCTGTATTTTGTTACCACAAGTAAATAGGATGTGGTGCACAGTGCTCTTATTTTTTGAAGGCTGGAAGTGTGTTGTGTGTGTTGAGAAAGTCTCTTGACTGTTGCTGAAGAGACAAGCTGTGTACATGAATCAGCGTGGCTCCTGTAGCTGTGACCCCGTCCTTATTTACAAAGAACTTCCACAACATCAGCAGGCATCCTGAAATGCTCGGTTACAGTAGATTTACTCTTTTCACTGCTCATAAGCGCTAACAGCAAGCGGCTGCCTTGCTCTTTGCTCCAGCTAGCTTACGCTGTAGCCTTACAGTAGCTCGATTCATAGCTGTCAACTGTCTAGAAGAGCAAAAGGGGACAGTGGCTGATTTCAGACCTTTGCGAAGATGGATAAGATCGGTGGATAAGATCGGTTTCATATGTAAGCTTGGCTGATCGCTGACCCCCAAAATTAAGGAAATCGTCGCAGATCAATCGGCCAACAACACTAAGCACAGAAGTCAGCCAGTACATGGAATAATGAGTCCAGGATGGCAAACACATGCTATGGATTTGATAACTATGATAAGTACATCATAGCAGTCAACAAAAGTATAGTTGCCTCGCGCTGCCTTTCTCCACCTCATGCTCTTTATCACTTCCGTACATGCACCCACCTATGCCCATGCCAGTCAGATGTTCAGCGCTGCAAACTGTGCCTGAAAGGCTCCGGGAATATAAAACAACCCTAGTGGGGCGCAGGGCCGTAGAAAACTCTCCTTCTCTTTGAGATGTTTGCATAGTGGGTGTTTGGTCTCCCCTAAGTAGAGATCACTGCACTCCTCATTACACTACTGTAGGGTGTTTGGGTTTGAAGCACATAGGTACAGTATGTTATATTTGGCGAAAATTGCCACCTGTTTGTTCTCTCGTTCGGGTGTAGTGGCCTTCACTTTTTGACAGATACCCACAGGTAATGAGAGATTCTCTGATATGTGTCTTCTCTGTCTGTCTTTGGACCTCCGTGGAACTCTTTGCTTTGTTGTTAAGGGTTCCATCAAAACATGCAGAACTTAAGAAGCCTTTTGGATTAAAGGTGAAACATCTTTAACTACAACGATTGACAGTCGGAAAAGTATTAACTTCACAATAACTTCATTATTTAATTGCACTGCAGAGTGCTGAGAGGTGTTTTAATGTTTGTCTTATATAAATTAAACCAAGCCAAAACCTTACCTAAAACTAAGCATTAAGCAATAAACAATGTTTTTATACAACACTGTCTTTCTACAACACTTGCATCATGTGTACCTAATGTTTGGTCTGCACGGGTCTGAAATATTACATTACAGTGTTCCCTCTCTACAACGCGGTTCACTTTACGCGGACTCGCTGTTACACAGGTTTTTTTTTTGTGTGCAATATTTTACAGTGTAGCGTGCTTATTTTTTTACTGTGTATGAACGTGCATTGCGTTCTGATTCGCTAAGGGAAAACACGCATTGTGTTCTGCGTCCAGATCGGCTAAGGGACTGTAGGGACTGTCTTACTTACATAATTGTTCGAGCGCTAGCAGTGTGGCTCTTTAGTGCTGTATGTTTGTTTCTCCCTGACAAATCTCACAATGTTGACGATATGACTTTAATGCTTTAATGATATGACTCCTGATGACATGAATGCCCTGGTTGATGCCCACTCACAACCGCTGACTGACGAAGCCACCAAGCGAGGATGAGAAAGAAGAGGACACAAGTGTTGATAAAGATGAGGAGGATGGACTAACACTTGATCGCTTGGCAACCATGGTGAGAATGGCCAATTAACTTCAGCGAGCTACACAAAAATGGGACCCTTTGATGTTTCGTTCATTAAAGTTCTCAAATATAATCGAAGGGGGCATGTCTGTTTATAAGAATATTCTGGCCCAGAAGAAAAAAAAGAGCGCCGACAATTACTCATAACTATGTTCTTCACTCGGAAAAAGAAACCTGCACCAAGGGCTTCAGCGGAAAAAGACGCCACAGCAGAGTCGCGCTAGGACGAAGCCGAAGACGCACGGTCAGAGGAACTGTAAAATTCGCATGAGTCACTATTAATAATTTCTTATGTGTCCAACCTCGTAGGTTGATCATTAAAATTACATTTGTTATTTCTAAAAGCTACCATATTTTTCTTTTATAGGAAAACCTTTATATCCTATAAACGAAAAAATATATAATGATTGAAAAAACGTATATATAAACACAAAAAAACTGTACTTCTACTACACAGATTTCACTTAACACGGGTATTTTCTGGAACCTAACCTCGCGTTAAACGAGGGAACACTGTATCAAACAGGTGCATCATATGAGAAAAAAAATATATATATATATTTTTAAAATCCTATATGCACAACTTAAAGGAGTTTTAAGATTTCCTCAACTGAAATCCATAATAGCATTTCAAAATGTGTGGTGCATTTTTAAGCGCAAAACACAAAACTGGTGACTGTGAAGATTAGTTGTGGAAGTATTTCACTTTCAAAGCTTCAAATATAATGATCCTACATGCTAACCGTCATGAAAAAGGACTCTCTGGAAATACAGTGCTACAACCCATCACACCCCTCCCCCCAAAAAAGCCTCTTTCCCCCTTTGCCTGGGATTACAAAATCCAACGTCCATGCAATTTTCCTAATTGTATGTTGCCAGAGATCCATGTGGAAGCTCTGCCAGTCATTTTGCTGCACACTTTCAGTTTCTGTCATAATACAGTGTTAGAAAGGACATTCTAATAAATGATTATTGTCAAGGGCACAAAGACAAGCTTTTAACCCTTAACGCAGTGGTCACCAACCTTTTTGAGGGTAAGATCCCTGGTCTTTGTGTTGAACCTGCACAAGATCTAACTCCCCCAACCAGGATATACTGTATATAGGCAGAGAATAATATATATACAATAGCATTCCATTTTATTGCCTTCCGCTTATTTGGGTCCAGGTCGCCGCGGCAGCAGTCTCAGTAGGAAAGTCCAGACTTCCTGGTCCCCGGCTACACCAAGGCGTTCCCAGCTGTGAGACATAATCCCTCCAGCGTGTCCTAGGTCTGCCCCGGGGCCTTCCCCCACCTGGGCATGCCCAGAACACATCATCTGGGAAGCATCCGGACTAGATGCCCGAGCCACCTCTACTGGCTCCTCTCGATGTGAAGGAGCAGTGGCTCTACTGAGCTCCTCACCCTGTCTCTTACGGTGAGTCCAGCCACCCTACAGAGGAAACTCATTTCAGCCACTTCTCTCCGCAATCTTGTTCTTTCGATCATGACCCAAAATTTTTTTGACTACCCAAAGGAGTTTTTGGACTACCCCAGATACCTCAGCCACAGTGATGAAACTGCTGCTTCTTCTATGGAAGGTATATCAGTGGGATTGAGAAGGACCTCAAAGCATTCCTTCCACCGGCCGACCAGTTTAGATCGGGGAGGCCGTTCCTCCCAATCACACCCCTCCAGGTCACACTGTCATTGCCCATACGGGCGTTGAAGTCTCTCAATTGAACTATGGAGTCACCCGCTGGGGTGCTTTCCAGCACCCCTCTGATAGACTCCAAGAAGGTTGGGTACTCTGAACTGCCATTCGGCGCGTATGCACAAACGACAGTCAGGACCGGTGTGCGTGCGCTGGTACCTCAGGCCACTGGGCTCCTGGCTGGAGCTTGCGAGTTGCATGCCCGGAGAGCGGCAAGGCATACAGGCGTGTTCGGTTGACAAAATGCGTGCCTCTTGGTCACCTCAAGGAAGGGCACTGATGTGATAATAAAATGTTTTTTGGAATATTCTCACAATCGACAGTATGCCTCTAAATAAACTGAAGAGTTTTAGAAAGTTCATCATAGGGATGGACTCTAGCACATTATATTTGAAGGGCAATGGGGCATCACATTATATACGGATGTTACTGCACCATTCATGACAACATGGAGCAGCATGAAGCCAAGAAGGCAAAAACCAAGGCAAAGCGAGGCAGTGGTGTTGGGACTTAACCCTCTGACATGTTTGCCATCAGCAGCAATGCCTATCGCTAAGTCCCATGCACAGACACACACAGGCCTGCGGAGGACTTAGACAGCAACACTACAGAAATGAAGTTTGCAGTACAGTCTATCCCAGGATGACCTTTTAGAAAATCACACACACACACACACACACGGAACATTAAAGCCTATTTGTCCCGGATTCCCATAATTTCAAACAAAATTAGATTTGACAGTGCCCCTCTCTTATGAGTGGCGTTAAACCAAAGACAAGGGTCACCAATTAATGGTAAATCAAATTTTTTTTTTTTTAAAGCCCATGATACCGCCCATCAAATATCCAGAGCTTATGGTTAATGTCACAAATGCATCCTTTTGTCACATTACAGCACTGAATGACATGGCCTTCAATGTAACGCACACTGCTGCTTCACTCTTTTAATATAATCCGTCTTGCACAAACTCACTGCTGTAAACACTCTCTTGAGCAGCAAACGTGGATAAACGTTCTATGTCCTGGTACGCAAACTACTCCCCGATAAATGCTCTACTTTCCTGTGTGTGAAGTGCTGCCTGAGTATGAGTATGAGATATGAGTATGAATCCTGTTGTCACAATGTTGGTGTTTATTGGGAATGAACCATTTGTTGATTTGACTGAAAATTGACCCTACATGTCTCACTTTAGCAGTAGTACGTAGTCTCTGAGTCAAATAAAGTTCAGGCGGTCCCTGGTTTACAGCGTTCTGTGTTACAACTTTTTGTGGTTATGAACGTGATTCCATAAATTAACTGGATGAAGCAAGTTCAGTCAAACTTGATTATTGAAATGTATAAAAAATGTTGAAAGATTACACGAGGACTGAGGATCAAGCCAACAACCATCAGGTGGGGAGACAATCATCATCAATCATTTACCACCTGAGCCATGTCACCCTGTAGAACAAGTGGAATGTTAGAGTAATGTAAAATGTAAAATGTTTTTACACTGTGCCGGGTAGAAAACATCTCAGGTGGGATCTGCTTGTCATGCCAGCAACGTTGGAAGCCATCTGGACCGTCAAGGTTACATTTTTTCTCATCAGAGAATAAAACTTTTTTCCACCTTTCCATGTCCCATGTTTGATGCTCCCTGGCAAAGTCTAAATGGGCAGTTTAAACCCTTTTCCCGCAGATGCCGTCTGATGGTTATTGAGCTGCAGTGAGCACCACTTAGGGCCTTAATTTCGGTCGAAGACAGCCCTGTGTCTTGATGGAGAGCCAATCGGATCCTCCGGTTCAGCGGTGTGATTTTTTTGGGTCGACTACGACTTTTTTGTTCCATAACGCTCAGGATTTTTAACAAAATGTAGAATGACTGATTTACTGCGCCCAGCCTCAGCAGCAATGGCACGCTGCGAGGGGCCTTGCTTATAATCCGACCATGTTCAAAAAGAGAAAGCTTGTTAGCTTTAGCCATCAGGAGGGCATGACAGTGTGAATGCCTGACAGAAAATGAACATTTTGAGCAGATTTTGGCTTTTATAGCCTGTGGTCTTAAACTTTTGATCAGCTGATAAACAATCTATTTCAGATTTTTTTTGTTTTGTTTAACTTACAAGCTCAGAAACTACAAAAATTACAAAATACCGAAACCTGACAGAGACCATAGCCCAAATACCGAGGTACGGACCGTACCGTAGCACCCCTAGTATGCACTGCCATGAGTTATTAACACTGTACAAAAAGAAAATCAGAACTAGTGGAGACAGTGGAGTAATAAGTAGGTGGATAAAAAACATTGGACGACTGGCAGAGCAACACATAGTCATGTCGCCACACCGAAAAGAAGGACAATGTCTCTTTTGTTCTTTTTAGTTAACTAAATGTTTCAACGATTATTGTAAATATCGAACCAAAACTGGAAGAAGAAATCCCAAAACAAGGCACAATTGATGACTGGAAAGATATTGATAGGAATCTGAATTCTATGTTTCTCACCGTTGTAACCAAAAAGGAGATTACTGACATTGTTAAACATTTTAAGGCAAAAACATGAACTGATTGTCATGGACTTGAAATGGAAACAATTAAAAGGGTCATCAATGAGATCGCAGACCCGTTAACATATATCAGTAACTTATGTTTTCAGACTGGAATATTTCCAAGCAAAATGAAAACAGCCAAGGTGGTTCCAATTTTTAAAAAAGGAGACAAACATCAATTTCCAAATTATCGACCAGTTTCCTTGTTACCTCAATTCTCTAAAATTGTGGAGAAGTTATTTAATAATAGGTTGGACAAATTTATTAATAAGAATGAATTACTCGCTAGCAGTCAATATGGTTACAGAGCCAACATTTCAACTTCTATGGCGCTGATGGAAATCAGGGAGGAAATCACTACTGCCATAGACAACAGAAGATGCGCAGCAGCAGTATTCATGGATCTGACAAAAGACTTCGATACAATTAATCACTCTATCTTAATTTCAAAATTAGAAAGGTACGGAATAAGAGGATTAGTTTTGAATTGGGTTAAAAGCTATCTAGCAAAGAGGAAACTATTTGTAAAGCTAGGAGAATATACATCTGGGAGTTTATATACCACGTGTGGAGTACCCCAGGGGTCCATATTGGGACCAAAACTGTTAAATTTGTATATCAACGACATTTGTAAAGTAACAAAGGATGTAAAATTGGTCTTATTTGCGGATGATACCACCCCTTTTTGTTGTGGGGAAAGCACACAAGTACTCATTAAAAAGGTCAAGGATGAAATGGTCATATTAAAATCATGGTTTGACAGGAACAGATTATCCCTGAACTTAAGTAAAACTAAAATAATGCTATTTGGAAATAGCATAAGGGAGATGTACGACCAAATACAAATTAACGGAGTGGACATTGGAAAAGTGGAAGAATATAAATTCCTGGGGGTCATAATAGATGAAAAAATGAGTTATAAATCTCATATTAAATATATACAACAAAAGGTGGAGAGAAATATCTCAATATTGAATAAAGCAAAATATGTTCTTGACCAAAAATCACTCCACACTCTGTACTGTTCCTTAGTACTACCATATCTAACGTATTGTGTGGAGATATGGGGTAATAATTACAAAAGTAATCTTCACACACTCACTGTACTGCAAAAAAGATCGGTGAGGATCATTCATAATGCCAAGTATAGACAACATACAAACCCTTTATTTTTAAAATCACAGATATTAAAATTTGCAGATTTAGTATTCTTTCAAACCGCCAGAATAATGCCTAAAGTTAATAACAACTCGTTACCAAAAAACCTCAAACAGTATTTCTCAATCAGAGAGGAGAAATATGATCTTAGAGGAAAATTAAACTTAAAACATTTATACGCGAGAACTACGCTGAAAACCCACAGAATTTCCGTGTGTGGAATTACATTATGGAACGGATAGAGTAAGGAACTAAAACAATGTACAGAGATGAGCAAATTCAAAAAACAATACAAGCAGTTGATGTTTACTAAATACAAGGCAGAAGAGTCTTGATCATCACAATGATGTTCCGTCAGGTTTGTTATTTTTTGGGGGGGGTGGGTTTCGGTTTTTTTTAAGGAAAAAAAATTATTTATTTATTCATATTTATTTATATATTTTTTTTTTTTTTTGGTCTTACTGTCATCTATTATATATTATTATCCTGATTATCACAGAAAACATGACATGGAATGCAGGAAGTGAACAACACGTGTTGTAATAAATGTGGAATGGATGAGGGGTAGGATTAAATAAGCTTTGCTTCTTCCTACTCCTTTTGGACATGTGGAACTGTGAAAGAATGATTCATGAGATGTATTCCATTGTAACCTTCATGTTCAAATAAACGAATACCAAACCAAACCAAACTATTTAACATTAACCTCCATTATGTCTCCCAAGACAGAACGACAGACTCGTCTGGTGGCAGCGTAAAAGTGAGATTAGACTTTGTGAGATGCTTACTGGAATTAGTAGAAATCAAAATTGGCTGCATGCCTCGTCCTAGCTGCTGCAACAAAGGATAATGATGGTATCTTTGAACATGTGAAAGGATCTTCTCCTATGAGATGGACAGTGACAACTCAGCAGCGTAGTGGTCTCATTATTGAGACTTTCTCTTCCCAATAAGCCTGTCTCTTACTCCTTGCAACACTCCCCAGTGTTCAAGACAACCACAGGGATAAAAGTGAGGAGTCTTTTCTATTAATGTTTCCTCTAATCCTTGTAGTTTATCTTTTTATTGTTTCTTTCATGTGTTCTGTGTACAGTGTGAGTGACTTAAGAGTTAATTTCTGTATAATTTAGATATAAGATCTGGCTTACCCTAAAACACAACTTCCATCCCAGTCTAAGATGGGAACTTGTACATAGCCCGAGGACTACCTACACACTATGCTCAGTATTGGCCGCACTCGTTTCAATTGCTCCACTGTTGCAACAATCAGTAAGGCTCTATTGCAAAAACAAAACAGGCTACTGTCAGCCGCACCACGCCAAAACAACATCAGCAAATTCAACTGTCCTGACATTCACTCCCATTCTCCTCAGCCCCAACGTTTTTATCACCGATCTTCGACTTGTCTCTCAGAGCTCCACAGTACTGGAGTCTATACACACCACCCTGCCAGGTAGAAGTGCTTGCAAGGGGCATCGAGAACGTAAAAATAGGTGAGGAAGGCACGGGCTAATACGAGCTAACACCAAGCTAGCACACTGCAAAGACGCTCTTTACCAAGCTTTTTTCTTGCTAATGTGCGGTCTTTAGGAAATAAAGTGGACGAGTTACGATTCCACATCACCCACAGTGAGGGACATTTGGACTGCAACATCATAATTTTCACAGAGACATGACTAAACAGCGGCACACTGGACAATGCTATTGATTTCTTGTATTTCGTGTTTTTATTACTGTATTGTATGTCCTTCATGTGTTCTATGTAAAATGTGAGTGACTTAAGTGTTAATTTAGTTCCGACTTATACTAAAATTCTGTTTACAACGCGCCGTAGGATTAGAGCTCGTTTGTAACCCGAGGACCACCTGTAATGATAATAATGAAAATTTTAGAATAAATACTATAAAATACTGAATCTATGTTAAGAATGACTGGCAACCAGTCAAGGCTGTAATCCATCTCTCACCCAAAGTCACCTGGCACAGCCTCCAGCTCACCTATCACCAGAAAATAAATTAACTAATATTAATATTCCATACGGCTGTTTACATGCATAATTTATACAAATCTTATAACACTTACTGTGTTGTTTTAATTCCGTCAGTAGAGTGTGGCACATCTTTACTATGAAATGTGCATGTTAATAAATTATGTATCATACGTTACATAACATTGCACTTAAGTAAAAGTAATGCTATTTTTGTTCATTTAAAGGTCATGTTTATCTGCCAAGAAAAAAATATATTCAAGGCAATGGGGGAAAAAAATAAAAAAGACTTAATCTTAAGGGGGCATTAGTAAAATCCACACACTTCTATTCTCAGTAGAGGACAGTTGGAAGCTCAGCTCTGGTTGCTGTTGGGTAAAAATAATTGTTTGTTTTATCTGTCTCAAACCCCAATCGTGTGCCTGTGTGAAGCCCCTCCAACGGCAACGCCTTGTGTTATTTTATTTTGAACCTCGCCAAATTTTGACATTTCACTGGATTGCCTCATCCTGCGTCACAAACCGCAAAGAAAATCCCAAATGGTTGCTCGACAGATTCCTTTTGGAGTTAGTGCATGTGCGTTGCTGTATGTGTGTGTATTTGTGTGTTTTCACTGCAAGCAAAGGTGGTGCGTACTAATAACATCAATTACTAATGAAACTGCAGTAATGATAAAGAAAACTGCCCTGGAACTAAGTACTGAATGGGGGAAATCAATACACTGTGTGAATGTTTGATCACGCTAACAAAAATGAGAGACTGCATAGAATGTGTTCTTTTGCTTTTTTTCTTTGAGTGCAAAGGAGACAGTTCCGTTGAGAAATTTCAGCTACATTATAGTGCTGATCCTACAGATTTAGTCACGCCAAGACCTCATTTTCCTCTCACTTGACTCGACTTAATTAACCAGAATGAGTCAGAAGAAACACTCAAGATTTAAGATTTATTCTTATGGGACTGGGCCTCTCTCTCACTCCCTCTCTGTTTATGGTACATTTCAGTGTTCCCTCTCATTACTTTAATGATGGTACTGCTGGGAGCTTATGCTCCTGATTTCAGTTTATTTTTTACCACCTGTGTTTGGGTGTATAGTGAGAAACACAGAAGAACATATGCATATAGTGAAAGAGCATTGACTCTATTTATTCTCAAATCCCACGCATGATTCTGCCTGCAGGCCATGTACGCAGCTTTTAACAGTAATGAAAGAGTTACGGACAGAAGCAACAAGAAATAGAAAGATGGGTAAAGAGCAACAAACATCTGTTTTTGCCTCCTAAGCATGAGACGAACTCCCAACATTAACTGTAATACAGAGGAAGAATCTGACAGATACATCAAACCCCAGCTCTCCGCCTTTGCTTTAGATGCATTATTCATCTGTGTGCCAATTTGGAGGAACCCTCCCAATCCCTCAGCTAGCGCCTAAAAGAAGAGAAACTAGTGCGAGACAGGCAGACAGGAGAGAGAAAAACTCACAGCAAGAAAAAGTGTAGTCAGAAGAAAATAAGAAGGGAGAGAGGAGAAAGAGTGAGACAAGAACAAAAGAATGAGTGAGACAGAAACAGGGAAGGGGGAACGGCTCAATCTCTTAGCTGCAAATTAGTGAAACATCCAAACAGGATTCCACATGATCCAGGGAGACCTCTTTCTGCTATGTGTTTTAACACCCCAGTACTGCCTGACTTGTCTGCACTGAGCAGATTAATGCTGATTTCTCGGCTAAAACTCTTAAAACTAGGCTGAAACAGAGGGCGCAAAGACCAAAAGGCCTGAATTGCTTTGCGTAGCCTGGACTGTTGCTAAATCTCCATCGCACGGGCTGGTGCATGCAGGCCGTTAAAAAAGAACTAAACAAACACATCATTGAGAACACCATTTCTGCTGACTTTCATGCTTTGTCACTAGCTTTTAATACCACTTGTGTCTTCACAATGTCAGGATCATGCACTCTCAGGTCTACCAGCCTTCCGTTACTGGCAGCCTTTAATGTTGCCCATACTGGGATCTACAGCCAGGTTTGTTACCTATTATGGCAGCAGCATTTAACATCACAGCCTGGAATAGACAAAGTGGTGTGTGTGCACGTGAGGGGGAGTGGGGATGGTTAAGTGTGTGTGGGCTGAAAGAGTAGGATTGCTGTTTAATCTGCCACCGTCTCCCTCCTGTAACATGGCTCTAATCATTTAGACCCAACAGCTGGATGTGTCTGCATCACATCCAATCTACTCCCCACAACCTGCTGCTGCATAAGACTAACTAGTCTCTGCACTGCTTATCAACTGCAGCATTTAACCACTCTCCCCTCATACACTGCAATTACATTTATTTCTTGTGTGCACTGGTACTACTAGTGATAATTACCTCCATTAAGCACAAAGTGTGAGTCAGGGGGGTTGTATTTTTTGGCTGGTGGTTCGTTGGTGAATTGCTAGCAGGATTACGCAAAAGGTACTTAAGAGATTTCAATAAAACATCAGTCACTATGGTGGAAGCTTATTATGTCACCCTCCGTTAAGAAAATGATGCACACAACACAAACACAGCGTGCTACTGTATATTTTCACTTCAGTCTTGGCAAAGGTCTGTACTGAATGATAGTGCCGGGAAGGGCGTTGGCGCTCAGGCATTCTGCTGACCTGTCACAAAGTGAAGCAGCACAGGGGAATTTGCCTGTCAGATTTTTCATATTTATCAGTTTGCTGTGATCCCGCTCCCTCAGCTTTGTTGCGTCACCAATGCGGATTCAGCTTCGCAGAGATGCTGACATGCCGAGCATGTTCACGCCTCATCATGTCGTGTACATCACTGTAGTCTGTATAAAAGTAGAAAGATTTATTCAGCTCTGCAAAGTAGGGTTGACGATGTCCAAAAGGGCTGTCGATGTCCAATGGTGTCACATATACAGTGTAGGTTGTCACAGTCAAAATAGGCCTCACCCATTCATCCATTTTCTGGGACCCATACCAGCTGACTTTGAGTCAAGAGTCTGGACTGGTCGCCATATAGACAAACAACCATTTCACCTCACATTTAACCCTACGGACAATTAAGACCAGAAGTCACCAACCTGTCAATCGCAATGGACCACTCAATCGTTGGGACTCTGCCAGTCGATTGCAAAAATATTACGAAAAATACAATGCGACCAAATGAGGATGAGCGGCATAGAAAATGGATGGATGGATGGAAAATACATGTATTATCACATCAGTACCCTCCCCTACCAGAGAGTGACCAACAAGCACACATTTTGACCACTGAACACGCCTGTACGCCTCGCCACTCTCCAGCCACGCATCCCACAAGCCCCAGCCCGGAGCCCGATCCCCAAAACCTGGCCGAAGATGCCAGGGCACACCACACCAGTTCGCCACAAGAACATCCAGCTGTGGATACGCAGATCGTTAGGGCTGAGTATTACCCCCTTTTCACTGTAGTGAACTTTGTTGTTGCTGCTGGATTAAGTTCGATGCCGGGGTGGAACAATGTGGCCTGCGAACTGACTCGACACCAGTTTGATTTTCCATTGTCCTGGGAAGCCATGTTAATACGTCACAGGGGTTACGCCTGGGATCAGGAAATAACAGGACATTTCAAGTGTTGACCGTTTTTTTTAAAATCAAAACACACAACTCACTATAGTCCTTCAAACTAAACATAATTTACAGGTACAAATAGAAATATAAAGGTGCAAAAATGTAAAACACTAAGGTGCAAAATGCAAAACATTTTAACATAAAGATTGCACTTTGCAGGCTTCGGGTTTGTGGGGAGCTCGTAGCGAGGGGAGGATGATCCATCTCATCACTATTGTTTTCTGACAGAAAGATAAAAACATATTACACCAGAACACAGTTGCCGTACACACGAGAAGGGGAGGGTGGCGAGGCTTTCATTCATTCGCCAATAGCATTAAATTAAACAAATGCAAGCTGGTCTGACTTATGCTTGAGTCTTCTTTTGTTATAGCCTTCAGGGTTTCGGTGGAGTTCGGAGAAGTACAGCATTGTGGTATTGAACCTGTGGCCCAAAACTTTGTCGAGCTCCTCAAAATAAGGCATAACTCTGCTCTGACCACTGCCACGCCTGCCTAGGTCTTTCTTCCGGTCTCTGTAGTCCTTCTTTAATTTCTTAAGTTTGTTATTTATTTGTTTGAAAGAACGAACAAAACACGCAGGAGCCATTTCTTTTTTTTTAGGTAACCCCGCCCATCTCATTATGCAACCAGTTCGCTCCCTCGGCCCAGCAAGCTTTTGGAGTCGGAGTTCAACCAAAAAAGACAGCTTCAGGTCAAACTAATTGTGGAACCATGACAATGGAAAACCAAAGCTCTGTGCACCAGCTCCAAATAAGCTCTGAACTGTGGAAAGGGGATATAATACGCATTGAGCAGCCCCTCTCTCCTCAACCACCATAGCTCGCCCTCGACACTAAAAGCCAACAAACCAAATATACCTGTAGTTTCCTCACAGAGCCGACACCACACGCCCAACCTCGATGAAGATTGCAAAAGTTGTGGTGCCCAAAGTGTAATGCAGAAACAAAATACAATTTTAAAAACAGCAAAAATGGTAAAAACAGAGCAGGACACAATGAGAAAAAGACCCCCTTCTTGTTTTTGCATACTGTAGCTCTACTTAAAACCTCATTAAGATCCAAATGTGCAAAATGCAAATTCTAACATTTTTTCAACTGGTCTTAAGATTTTCATCAGGAGTGGACATACAGTCGGCCCTCGCTACATTGCATTTCGAACATCGCGCCGTCGCTCTATCGCGTTTTTTCACAAATAATTTATAAATGATCATTGTTTTGTGGTACAGCCTATTATTAGTAAAAAATAATATGCATATTTAAGCAAATTGTACTCATTCTTTGCCTAAATTGAGCATTTTCAAGCATAAACATAGATAAATTAACTGACTAAATTAACTAAAACATAAATACAAGACACGGGCCACTGTTGGGGCCATAACCCACAACAAGCTAAAACTCAACTCTGAACATTTGACATCACTTCCTGTCCTCCACACATCTGTCCGCCTGCCACTAATGTCCACTAAGGAATACATTTACTGTGACACACACAAGCAGGAGTTTTATTTACGTCCTAAATGGCTTATTTACTCTTATTATGTATACTATATTGGGCAATACAATACAAAACAAGAAACTGCTAACATGTGAGTCTG
The DNA here is from genome assembly GCF_027744805.1 of Dunckerocampus dactyliophorus. Classification (NCBI taxonomy): domain Eukaryota; kingdom Metazoa; phylum Chordata; class Actinopteri; order Syngnathiformes; family Syngnathidae; genus Dunckerocampus; species Dunckerocampus dactyliophorus. Next base: position 36,341,310 of record NC_072819.1, read on the forward strand.
TTTAGAGGGCTCGAATTATGTTAAAACCTGTATTTAGAAGATTGTAAACAGGTTTTCTATGCCACAGCTCTAAAAATATTTCACTTATTAATACTGAACTCTACTTAGTGGAAATTCACTTATCAGAACCAATTTTCCATGATAAATGAGGGACGACTGTATATACAGTAGACACCCCTATAACGTAAATAATCCGTTACGAGAACGTTTATGTTATGGGTTTTTATGTTATACAAATCGTAAAATACATGTAAATAGCCTAATCTGCTCCAAGATCTTCCCAAACTCACTCCTTTGGTTCTTCAAAATATTCAAAGTCCACCAAATATGGTGGGAAATATAAGAAAACATTATCATAAACATAGTAGAGTAACATTCCAATATAAAATAAGGTAATAAATAAGATTACTGTAAATGAATAAAATGGAAGGGTACTCTGTTAGTCTGAACTTGCACCGACTTAAAAAAAAAAAAAAAACTTGCACCGACTTTAAATTTGCCAAAGTGAAACAAATTGAAGTTGTGCTTCAAATCAATATCCTCTGCTAATAACAAGAAAGCTATCAAGACTATAAATCTGTGCTCCCACTTCAATATCCTTAATTCAATTAAATTTTCATTGCTCATGTCCCCTGGTGTAACTTACTTTGATTATTATTATTATTATTATTATTATTATTATTATTATTATTATTATTATTATCATTATTATTATCTTTATTTTTTTTTATTTATTTATCACTTTTCTGTTACGTTTAACAGAATCTCGATTTCTGTGTGTGTTTTTGTTATCCAACTGTTATTTTTCAACGCCCATGGTTTGATGCACTGTTAGTGTAATTTGTAAGGCATTAATAAAGTTGACTGTAAAAAAAAAAGATGCTTTACGTTATATGGAATTTCTTACGTAATACAATGCAAAACCTTTACAGAAATTCTTTACGTTCAGTGGAATTTACGTAAAAGGAGGTTTACGTTATGCGAGGTACTACTGTATACTGTATATATTTTTGGAAAAAGTGCAGGACAGGAATGATGACTTCCTGTCCTGCACTCTTATTTTGGAATGCTGCACTTCCTGCTGGGGGGAAGTTGCAGCTGCTTTACCCTTGTGGAGTTGTAAACAATTGTACACCACAGGTACGGCGCTGGTTCATTGACTCCTTTCTCCTCTCCTGTGCTGTCACCTGAATGATTTACTTACCTGGTGCTTATGCCAGTTGCTTGTTTTCACAGAGCCTTTTTCTCTGTCACCTTTTGTTACCTTATCCTGCACTACTGTGAGTACCGGTTTTTGCTATTAAAATATCTTTATTTGCACACTTCTGCCTCTGTCTCTGCATACCGGGGGTCGAGAGGTCGACAGCTCCTCAGATCCTGACAGATTACAGGGGTGTTAATTCATGTCTACATGTCTATTTGGTCAGTCATAAAGTTTTCTATGCTCTAACTACGAAATTATAAAATGTATTAACATTGAATCCTACATTGCGGAAACGTGGTCGGGTCTGGAACCAATTAACCGCAATAAACAAGGAATGGCTGTATAGTGTATTTTGAACTATTTAATATACGGTGTAATGCGTGCTATACGCTGTAACCATAAAAGAGAAACCTCACTTGAATGTGAGTTTATTGACATTACATAAACAGACTGACCTCAGTCTCACTGCAACCACAGCTAGAGGGCATGTATTTTTCAGCAAATACCATGCATTGGCCATTTAACATGCAAAAAAATAAATACATTTCTAAAACCCCTGAAAGATACTCATACCTCACAGATCATGACTCAAAGATTGAGTGTCAAAGAGACTTGAATGCCAACAGAAGCACACATGAGGGCTGTTTCCAGGTCTCGGCTTGCAAGTGATGTTTTCACACTTGCGTGGAAGATTGCTATTTCTGCACAGCCACATAACTCAATTATTCATTGTGAATGCTAGTGCATTCACTTTACCTTTTTAAGGGAGAGAGTGGGGTGTGTCTCACATGTGTTTCCAATGCCACTCACTGTGCATAAGAACACTTCCAAAGAACCTGTGACATTCCACACAGTGTGCATTGGGAGAGGAGAGAGACAAAAGGAGAAAAGTGACCACCATGAACATTGACTGTGAACAGTCAAAGTGATATGAAGTGGGGGGTGAGGCTCACACAGCAGAGCAAATGGGAGGAATCTGTGTCCCTTATCGTCTCTCACAGCCAGCTATGCATCCTCTACTGCTCATTCCACTGTGACAAAGAAAAATACTTCAGACTTGTCAACCTGGAAGACATTTTTTGAGTAACCGCCCTCCCCCTCCTAACTTGAAAAATGTAAGGATTTGGGTTGGGCAGTTATATATTTTTTGTTGTTGTAAAAAGAGATAAAAACATTAATTGTCATCTGGCTACATGATGCCTTTCATTCTATTTTTCCCTTTTTTTGCTATTTTTTGTTTAGTTTTATTTGTATAATGTGCAGTGGGCTAAGAGAAAACAAGCCAAGGGCCACAAATGGCCCCTGGTGAACACTTTGAACAACCCTGCTTTTTTTTTTTTTTTTTTTATCAATGGAGCTTTCTGGTTTGTGTCAGAAGAAATGTGTGACATTACCTTGTGTTATTAAACCTTATTTAACAATAGAACATGAAGTATTTGACTTACAGGTGTTGTTTTCAGTGCGGGAGATGAAGCAGTAGACGTGCATGCACCTTATAACGCTCACAAGCGATTAAAAAAAAACATTCACGATGGTTCCTGGGCTCTATGTAAGCGTGTAGGGATTTTAAAGATAATGTACACAGTGCAGAACGCGTGATGAGTCAGCCTTGAAATTATGAGGCAAGGCCATCTCTTGATTGTTGTCAAGAAACGTTTGTGATTTCCGAAGCTTTTTGTGAGGCAGCTGTTCAGCCTTTGCACACAAAAACACATAACGCGCAACTTTTTTTCTGTAATAGATTTGAGAAAACACGACAGTTAGCCTACTACGCACTTTGCAACATGCACATCAAACAGATGAATGGGACGTTGCCAACCAGCTAAACTCATCTTAATTAACGTCTTAATTTTGCCTTTTAAATGCTGCTTGCATTGACGTACAACAAGGGAAGGGATCCATACACAAATAGCAGCAGCAGCAGCGGATGTGCACCACACTCCGTGCAGCACTTGCTAGTGGCAGCTAGTGCAGAAGACAATTATAAAGGGAGTTCTCTGATTCGCCAAGAGCTTGCCTCTCTACCTACGTGCAGATTGCCATGGCAACTTGAAATTGAAAGCACAAAATGCAACAAAATGCATACGTGAAGAGCAGTGAGGCGTAAAAGCTTAATTAAGGGTCAAAATGCGTGCCGAGTACAAAAAATGCGGACATGCTGGCATGTCTGGTACTTTCTCAATCACAAGCACACCCAGGCATACCAAGGGGTCAAACTCTCCAGAGGTTCCTTTTAACTGTGTTATAAATCTGTTATCTTTTATTTGTTATCTGTTATAAATCTGTCATGTAACCTACTGATTTTTATTTACACATGGGGAACACATGCATTTACACACTACCATTGTACACATCCACTTAGTTGTGGCTCTGCTATGCTTGGAGTCCACCAGGAGTTACTGTGCGCTCCCTTCAGGGTGTAATCATCACCCCTGACATAAACTGTATGGAGTCCTGGGAGCTTGTGAACAAACAAACATGCGAAGCTTAGAGACACACATTCACTTCAAAATGGTGTGTAGATGTGGTGTACATGTAAACACACACTTTACAAATATTACTTTGACATGGCCCCACAAACTCATACATGCAGCACTCACTGTACAGAGCACATTTAATTCCCAGGGGATTTTTTGATATGTGCACATGTTGCACTTTTAGTGCAACGGCAACTCATTCCATCCATCTTTGACTCACGCAGCGCGAAAATGTGCACATCCATGACTGATACATAAGTCTGTGTCAGTTCTATCTGCTTGTGCTGTTGCTGCTGCCCATATTTCCCAGAGGAGAAGTGAAGGGAGCCAATTGGAGCAGTTACATATGTCGACACCTTGGTGTAACCGTTTTCCACTTCGTTCTTTTCAGCACCCTTAAGGTCTGCGACTCTGCTTGCACACACACACATGCACACAGTGTGTCATTCCAGTGCATACGTAAAAACCCGTTGACACACAAATGCAATCTTCAAATGCCAGCTGATATTGATGAATGCATTCCACACAACTTCATGGTTTGGGGTGAGTCACTCTCTGCATTTGCAAGCGTACTTTCAAACTCGGATGTGTCATTGTGAAACAAAGCTGCATTTAGGTGTGAAATTCTCAGGCTAGCATGAAACTTAAATGCAAACTGCAAACACTGATGTCTCACAAAAAAAAAGCCGGAATGTGATGCACTCCTAAACTGTCACGCTACCGTATTTACAGTGGCCATGTACTAAATACCATCCAAATGACTGTGTCTAATATTCACTGGGAATTACATTTCCTTGTGAAATGGGCTGTTGAGTAGTGTTATCATAGCCGTGCAGACAGTAAAAAGATCCCCTGCTCCGCCCAGCCTCAGTCGAGGAGGCCATTGATTTTATCCAGCCTTAAAAGGCCGGCCCGCCTCAACAATGGCAGCTTATGGAAAAACCATTACGTTGGGTGAATTCTTTTAAATGTTAACCTACATGCAGGTTTGAGAATATGCTCACACTCTTGTTGGCTGTAGTTCACATGCTGCTATACTGACTGGAGATGGAAGGAAGACCTTGGCAGGTTTCTCCTCAGTCATGTGTGCAGGCTTTTTGTTCGGTGGATCATGCTTCCTTTCTGTGCATCGTGTTCAAGGCCTCCTACCTCTTCCACCTCCACTCAGGCACAGCTTGGAGTTACAACACCTGCTTATGCATTACACCACACTAGAAAAGTCACAGATAACAAACTGGAGTCTGCTGTAATACAACAAAAGGGATATGTAGTGGCTAAACTCAATGCATTTTCATTTACAATGCATGCCTTTTATCTTTGATGCATCTGCTACATTTCTTTGTCGAGGAAACAGTAGATTCACACAATTTTTTACACTTAATTGTAAATTTGAAGTGACGTGTTCCATTTTGGACAGACTTCTGGTGAAAAATGCATGTTTTGAGATGTTTTCCCCCTTAACCTATTTAATATTGTACATTTTGCTATAGACCAGCAGGCTCAATTTCTGTTTTTCCAGGAAATAAACAGCTCTCTAAATATATTCAGATATATTCATCATGGTCATATCACTAATGCGTAATAATACCCCAAAATGAATAGGTTACGGTGTCTTCTACATTAATTAACATCAAGAGAACTGCAAATCAAATCAATTACCATTACAGTTACTATTTATGTCAAGCTGTAAAAATGCGTTACTTTCAATAAATGTACATTTCCCGAATTAATTTAAGCACAGCAACCTGGAGGTGTATTATAATATTGTGATTGATAAATATTTGATAGGTTTTGCTGCATATATGTTGACAGTAACAACCTGTACCTGACCCGCTGTGTGTGTGTGTGTGTGTGTGTGTGTCTGTGTGTGCGCCAGTTTCTGTGTATGAGCGTCTGAGTTGTGTGTAAGAGGTGAATACAGTGCAAGATTTTACTAATTAGCTTAGCGAGTTATTGAGTTAGCAGAGATTCAGCTACCGTGTCGACAAAGCCGAGCTTGCTATTGATAAGATTAGTGCAAGTGACAAACACAGCAGGTGTTTTCATTGAACAACGGGGAGCATGTGCACAACACAACACAACACACACACACACACGCACACAAATGTGTACAATACAATGAATTCGCTCCGTTCCCAGATACACACAGAGGTTGCAGGTGTACAAAATAAAACAAAAATATGATGACAATGATCTAAACAAATAATGAAAATGAGCCAAAAAGTGTGATTTATGTGAATGTGTGCGTATGGGAAAACGACAGAATCCCCTCGGGATTGGAGGTCTTTCATGTAGGGGTGAATACATAAATAAAAATAATCAAAAACAGACAAAAATAGACTGAGCCACTCTCGTGATGGCACACCGAGTGTTATATGTTGCACATCTGTCAGTACCTTAATTGTTGGATGTTAAAATAGAAAATAATATATATTTGCCACAATGACACATTCCCTACACAAGCTGGTCCCGGAAAGTAACAATAGCATATACAATAAAAGAATAAATGTAATATTATTAGTAATTTGAATGTGTTTCTGTGCTAACATGATCTGATAGAAGCTACAAGGTGAAATCTGCAAGGTGCCATGGGAGTGAAGTACTAAATAAAGACATTTTCAAAGTTTTGAGGCACCAAGAAATCTCCACCCCAGTTGTGTCACTTTGCTTTCTGACTTAACACAATCTGCTTCCTCCTAAAATAGTTCAGTGCTTCTCTGATGAAGCAGGCTTTTGGCTCACCACTATGATTGACAAATAGGGTAGCGTGCAGAGGAAAAAAAGACCACAATATCTACACTGTCACAAGCTTACAAACTGACTACAAAATCTGGAGATTCATTTTGTGTGATGTTACTGCTGTGTGCTGAATGATAGGCACACAAATAGATGAGAGCACAGTTTGAAGATCAGACGGGACGGACATGACACTTAACCTGGCACGCCAGATGGCTTGTTTCACAAACCCATGAATTGTTTCACGAATCTATTGTGGAAATAGCACGAGAAACCATGAAGGAAAGCCTTCAGTGTTGTTTTCATGATAAACTATTATCCAGTTTGACTACGGCAACATACCATTTGCAAGCTACTATGTCGTTACAGAATGCAGATGGATCCACTTGCTATGTATTGTGATGGGACACAATGTATGCTGTCATACTAATTCAGCTGTGTTGCACAGTAACTGACCTTTTTGTTTTGTTTAGAAAACATAAATAAATCATGCACAGATCATGTAAAGACTGAAGCAAGTTCTAATGGAAAGTAAATAGGAAAGGCTGTAAACAGATAAGATCTCTTCAACACAGATGTTTTGATATGCCATGAACTAGTCCTTAAAGATGAAGGCATCCTCTGGGGTAGAGTTCAGTTGATGTGATCTCTCTTTCAGCAAGCCACTCTTATTAAGCAGCACATCTAAAAGCCTGAGGATTCTCTTACTAAACCAATCAATACAGGACCTGCCTTGCCACGGCCTCTGAGGGAGACCTCAACTCCACCCCCCTGGTCTTCCTGCATATTTTGGCTCACTCATGGTTGGGACAAAGAAGAGGTGGATGCCTTTCATCACCCTGAGAGTGAAATAATAGCACATACAGGTGCAAACAGTCCTCTGAGAGAGAACAAACCGGCTGTTAATGAATAAATAAACACACCAGTCAGCATGAACGCACCGCTGTCCTCGCGCTCTGAGAGTGCTGAAACTGATTCTTCATCCCATACACCTCTGTGACTGTCAGAAGAATCGACACGAGGCTACTCTTCTGCAAAGGTTGGCTCACCCACTAGCTGCCGGAGTCGTATACTGCACTATATTACTTCATATTAATGTTAACATCAGAACTGACAAAACCTGGGGAACGCATGCAAATGAATTGAAATAGAAAAGCAGACTTCACACAAACAACATATTTTGACATGAATCATATTGGTCACCTCCTATGTGCACAGATCTGACACATGACTCAAAGTAAGACAACGTGTTTTGCATACAGATGGCAACCATGTAAAAAAAACCCACATACTAATTAATGTACTTGAACGTATTTATGTCAGGCCCTTAGACACCAATGTAAACTTGCAATTTCAAATCCATGTGCATGTTTTTAGTGATTGCAAGTAAATGATAATAAACACAGCAGTGTGCCTTCAGTGGGGACTTCCAAAAGAGTAATACATTTCAAAAGAGTAATATATTTGCATCACAAGACCGTTGCCCACAAAAAAGTCAGACCTCTCCATCGCTTGCCGTTACTTTCTCTCCCGTCGTATCACTGCGCGCTGCCGCTTGTCCACTGTTGTGTATGTGTTCCAGTGTTTACATGCGCGGATGAAGGCCGCTGTCACCGTTGATGCACCACATTGCTGATGGGGATGTCATACAACTTCATGTCAAAATCTCTGAGCTATCCCTTTAGCACTGTGTGAAGTCATGAAGCCGGCCATGGCATGTCAGACATGACAGAGTGAAAAAAAAGTTATTCTCTCATTCAGTGTGGAAGTGGTACGTTTTTGGCTTCTTATGTTTAGAAGAAATAAATACAAGGCTAACTGTTTAGCTCGCTAGCTAGCTGCCATTTCAAGTCCCTGCAGCATAAGAGTTGCCCAATGTGTCGTTAACAAAGAATAATAGGAGTGTAAAGGTGACTATAGGCGTGTTAATTCATGTCTACAGGGCTCTTACAAAGTCATAAACAGGTTTTCCATGCTGTAACTACAAAAACATTTCATTTATTGACATTGAATCCTTTATCGTGGAAATTCATTGACCGCGGTCAGTTCTGGGACCAATTAACCGCCATAAACAAGGGGCGACTGGATCCTAACAATGTGTGGCATTACATAATTGGGGATGAATATCGTTATTACGAAAGCAAGAAACGCAACAAAACCTTTTTCTGTAAATACATCGTCTCTAAAGAACTCCAAACTCCAGATCTCTACACTACAACATCATTTGGAGCAGTTCAGAATCAATAATTATCTAATAACATGACAAAACATAAAAAACATAATAAAATACATCACCAGTAGAAGGGTCGAACAAACCCTTTCTCAGGCTGACATATATATAAAATATATAAACTCACTTATTTGTGCAAATAGCGCACACAGAACAATGAACAACGTCGTGGCTGTCTGCTTTCTTCGTGTTGGAACAGGGATCAACTAAGCATTGAGCTGTTCATGCTATGATGCATTCAAGCGCACTGGTACCTTTGAATCTTAGGCATAAGCGTTCTAATTAGGGGACAGAAAAATGCTGACATTCCTGTGCACCTGCTAGCTGGCCCTGTGAGGTGAATCTGAAATTTGATTGGTTAAAAAAAGCCCAATTGCTATTAGTGTTTCAGTGACACGAGACAGCACTACTGATTCTGAAGGCCCTGGGCAGATTAGATTGACATGCCAACACATATAAGCTGAAATCCAATTGACAAAGACATCTAAAATACACATACACTACTGGAAGCAGTGCAACCAAGAGACATGCTACGAAATGAAGATAATAGACTGTTGGCAATATATTAATACAATTTCATATAACAAGTACTAGAATTTAAGTTGTTTCTAATATACTACCCCTCTCATGTGGCTAAGAAAGCTAACCAAAATATACACATCTTTGTATCTTACCTACTGCAAGCTACAATTAGAATAATAAACATGTTTTTAATGCGTCCAACTGAGCATTATTATTTTGGTAAAGGCAGAAATTCAGACTTCTGGACAACTTAATATCAGATCATGTGAGTGTACCTGGACGAAGACACATTTAGGTGTTTTTGGTTGTGTTAGCAACAAACCCAACACAAGAAAAAAAACAAAAAACAAAGGTGTACTTAAGTTGCTCTGCTGTACTGTGGCTGGAAGGCACTGTCGCCCTATTTATATAAGCAAATGTAAATCACTCAAAATATGTGTCTGTAAAATAAAAAGAAACGCCAAGGAGTGCATCCCACTCCCTGTGTGCTAATTCCTTAACATGAAGCCTCTTAGAGATTCACTTGACTCGTGATCCATGGGACCACAACAGGAAGCCTACAATATACAAATAAAAAGAAACAGCTTAGATTACCTGTGCTTCTGCACATGAGCATAAAGCACAAGAAACCAGTGAGAGGGAATAAAATAAATAATACTGTCAAAATGGTACAAACTGTTACAAACTACAACTACTGTATGTGAACGTGTAAAAAATCTACAAAGCACCTTCCCAAGTGTAAACTGGGGCAACTCTTGTTGTACAGACTATATAAACACCAGGGAAGGTAGAACAATAGCCCTCAATGAAAGAATACATTATTTTTATGTAGAATGAAATGTATCCTTCCTGTAGTATCTAGCAAACGTAAAACTAACCTAAAAACTAAATACAATTGTCAACATATGCTGGAATAGTATTATGAGCCGTGGATACACCAAAGCCACCCCTCTGAACACAGAGCAGAATGGTTGCTTCCAACTTGCCACCAGCTGTCCCCCAGTTGCTGCTTACATGTGGCAGAAGCTTGGCCTCACTCTCAGGCTGCACTGGATGGTGAAAGTTACCGGTAATGCACCACAGAGAACCTGACACTTGCAAGGTGACAAAACACTGCACAATAACTTGTCATGTCAGTAAAATGTAAGCATGTCACCTTTCAAACAGGAAGGCCTGATGTAGCGTGGATGTTAAAGAGGAGCGTGGGCAAGGAAAATTAATTCACTGGTGTACATCTCTATGAATGTTCTGAATTCCTGTTTCTATAAGCAGAATATTGCGGCCCGCAGGAGAATGCAATCTTTTGCTCATGGCTACCTGATCTGATGTTGACTGTAACGGTACAAGTATTTGTATATGCAATAAGGAACTTTCATTAATTAAAAATAAAATAATAATAATCCACCCTGTTCAAACTGTTAGTGTTGCACTTGTCTGCATGGTTGCACTTTTTCCGAAAAAGAAACGCTGTAAATCAGTGGTGTCCATAGAGCTGCCCAGGGGCCTTTTTCGGCCTGCAGCTTGTTTTTTTTAATTGGCCCTCAACATATGAATTCATTATTTTTATTTTATTTACTACAAAATAAACTTAAGTAATTATTCATTAGATATATTATTAAATATTACGCTATTATGCTTTGTCATGTGGAACACAATGCCGAAATGTAAGTATTTTGATCTACATTGGTTTTAGCATCTTTAATGCACAAAATGTACCAAAATGGACTCCCTGCATCCTTTTTCTGGATCCTATGTCTATATTTTAACTTTTTATTAAAGAATTGTATTGTATTACTTGCCCGCAGTTTGCTTTTTTCAATATTTCATTTTAAAACTCATTGAAGCAATCTACACAAACGCTAAGCAGTTTTATATTTTGTATTTTGTTCCATTACAGAAAATGAACCGAACCGTGACCTTAAAACCAAGGTAAGTACCAAACCGTGATGGCTTACCATTGCACCCATTAGTAGCAGCGGATCTGAAGTTATTTTAGTGCACTCCGATCAGACTGAAACACCTTTTAAGCCATTCATTATTACGATTCAAGGTGTACTCTACTTTTTGTATATAGGATGCTTACTGTATATCTGTGGTGACATCAATTTTCTACGTGACACCAGCTGAAGTCATAATAGGAAATGTTTTGTAATAAAAGACTACATATTCCCTTCACTTGGCTCAGCATTGCCTTCTTGGCCTTTGCACAGCATTAATAATTGAGAGCATTTCATGTAGACATGCTTCTCGTGCCATGACCCTGTTGGGCTATCGCACTAAGGCTTGGCTGGATGGTCTGTCTGAGGCACTGCACTACAGGTTGCTGGCTAGGACCCACCTCTGACTGACATACAATAAACTTTTAGGATTCACAAAGACCAATGGTGCCTGAATGTAATTTAAAAAATATGTAAAAGACCTCAAGGTGTGTGATGATGTTGGAAAGAATAAGAGCGAATGTATAGTAGATCATTATTAAAGTGGCATTGAAAGGATATGGAAGTGACGCTGTACATAAAAGAAGGTATGATCAACCAATCATAAATACTATTACAGCAGGAGAGCTTCAAAGTGTATGAATGTATGACCACTAGACAACACAAACGTGTAGAACCAAACAGACTGCGTTAAAGGTGCTGTCTGTCATGGTTAGGTACTGCAACGGAGGCGCTAGCGTTTGAACATATTACATCCTGCCCTCTTTCCTGCTCATCCATGACTAATTGTCGATAGCTTGTCTGAAACCGTATGTGTATGTGTGCGCACACTACAAGCATGTGTCTGTGCACGAGCCAACGACAAATCTCATTCAGTTTAACTCGTACTTGTGAAGAATATAGGCATACTTTTGTACAATCTGTTCTCTAAAACCACTATTGGTAACATACTGTATGCTAGCTAGTGGTTGTGTTCTTGTATTTTTTGGGGTGAAAAAAGTGTAATTTGTAGCCAAGGAAGGACAGCACCTTTAATATCTGTAAAATGAACACAGCAAGGCATCATGGGAGGAGAAAGTAGCACTCCGGTCCCTGTAGCCTCTGGTGCAACAGCGGCAGGAATTGTTGTCTGCCCTGTGGGGACTATCTGACTGTTCTGTCACCCTCAACAGAAGGCTGACTGCCCTGTCCTGCTTGATGTCTAACACACGGGGAGAATATTGAGGACGCCTTGGGAGACTACGCTGTAAGGGAGAGAATTCTTGACATTTTGTACAACAAGCAGGAATAGGAGTCTCTTCTGTGCAAAGTGTGGGTGCGCTGCACGCTGTGAACATTATTGCCCGGGATTCCAAGCAGGGCCGGAGCTGTATGGCAAATGTGAAATGTCTTCTACCACTCTGCGAGCAGGATGAGTTAGTTGTAATTCTTGATATGGGTCATCAGAGAGGTTGCCTCAGGGGTGACCCTCCTGCTTAGGTCAACACAAAGAGTGCAATGAGGTGAAATGGGCACACAAGATATTTTTTAAGATACTCTTCACATCCATTGTTTCAGCTATAGTTTATATCTATAAACGAGTATTGTTTATCATCTATAGTAAAGTTTGGATTTGACATTACGTTTAAAGGTCAATTCTGTATGTGTGCTGACGTGCATAAGCTCCGGGTCCATAATGAACCTACACTGCTGTATATGACTGGTGTCTCTCTCTTATCATCATGTAAGGCAACCCTGTGGGTCATCAGCAGATTAGCATGAGTGTCTGTGATAGGAGGGCCCCGACAAAGGCTTTATTAATTATGCTCATGTTGACACTGGGGTCATAGTGTGCAGTACACACTGATTTTGATCAAAAGTTTGTTACCATACAGTGCAATGCACTGCATGATGTAAAACCTCCATGCGTGCAATGCTCCGGGGGTGTGTGTGTTCTAGAGGGGAGGGGTGGTGGATGGTTGAGGGTGCACCATTTTCAAATTAGCGAGGCAACTTTCACACATGGATGACCAACCGGTTATGCTGCACTTTAAACATAAGCAGCTATTGATTGATAGATCGAGTGGGTGGGTGGATACACGGCTTAAAAACAGTTGACGTGACATTAGCATGCACAAAAATGAGAGATTACAGGGTACTCACTCGACCCCCTGGTGTCTTATAGGCGCATTTCTATCTCTTGCAGCCAGCTTTGAGGATGACAACTCCCGGGACAAGGTGCCTTGAACATCGCTATCCTTCCTGGCCAGGCTCCAGCCTCCGTTTAGTGACTCCCTCCGTTTGTCATGCTTGCGGTCAGGAAAAGAGCTGCTTAATTAAATTAGCAACATTTGATTGAAATGTTATTTTTTCTGTCTCACAGTCGTCCGTGTCTTTGCGTGCAGCAGCGGTGAAGTGACAGCAGCTATTTGAAGGGATGCTGACGCGTAAGCAGAGGGGCTCGCCTCCTTCCTCCCTGCTCAGCCTCCATCAGCTAGGCAGCACCACGTGACGACGACCATCAAGCACAGCCCTCCACCACGGGCCCGAGCTTTCAAAATAAAAGCCGACAGAAGCGAACACAGAACAGACTTTAGGAAGCCCAAATCAATCAATGTTGATTGCACGGGGGCGTGCCGGCGTCCCAGCAGCCCCTGAAGCCGGTGATTTATATTGTTCAATATTCAGTAGGTGTGTGTAAAGTAATTGTAGTTGTAAGATTTATACAATATACATTAACTATTTACATTCAAATTCAAACATTTGAGAGTATCTGTGATATCCCCGTAGGTTAAAAAAAATGTTCTCACAAACGTCATTACTAATAAACGTCATTACTAATAGCTTTTATGTTGACGCGAATTAACTCACGTCCTGTATTTTTCATCTTATTTTTAACTTGACGCATTACTAGTGGCATCCATTCACTTAAACTCGACCTCTTTCAAGGGGGCCTCCAAGCGGCCAGTGTCAGTATTGCAACAACTGCTGAGTGAATGGCTCCTCATTGGCAAAAAGCATGATGTCATTGTAAACTCTGAGAATACTGGAGGGGAGCAAGTGTCTGCCAAGGTTCATATAAAACCTCACTGATGGTGATGATGTTACATTTTTACCGTGGTAGTTATAGCATAACTCTTCAATGCTGCTTGTTGACAGTCCACTCTCCTTACAAACAGCCTCTGTCTGTGTTGATTTCTCATGGTGTCTGGTATGTTCTTCATCATGAAATGGTGAAAAAAAGATGATCCTCTGCCCCAAGAGCATTTGCATGGAGTTAAACTTTTATGAGGATTGTTCTTAATACAGTAAGCCTCCATACGTTTGTCAGACAGCCAGCATGCCTGTAATTTGTAGCTAAGAAGTCTAGTTATGGTTATGGTTTAATTTATTTAAAACATGCATGCAGTTTACATTGACTGCTTCATGTTACAATCCACAATTCCACATGTCTGAAAAGGAGTAGGAAAAAGCAGAGCTTATATCCTTATTACATCATTAGTATCATTACTATTTTTTTTTTTTTTTTTACAAAAAACAACCAAAACAAACAAAAAAGGTCTTCCTTTTTCCCCTGTTGATGTCCGGATCCACTACTGTCTTTCCAGTTGTACTATGAGTGTTATTCACTGTAGATGCATGGGTTCCTAATTCTAGTGCTTCTTGTTGAGCAGGCCCTTGCAACATTAATATCAAAAGCCAAATGTTATTGAATGTAACTGCATGGCCCTTTCTTTGTGGGTTGTAGCCTCCATTTTCCTGCATGGTAGTCACGGTAGTATGTTCTTTAATATGTATCCAGAACGTTGATCTTTGACAACAAGCACTCTTGCTTCTACTCATCCTCCATTTAGCTTTACGTAAATTTTGCCGTTGGTGCTCCAAGTGCTTCGTATCTTTCCCTGCTTCCTCACATCTTGTGCTTTCCTGGCGATGTCAGCACTGTGTTTTGTCAGATGCCCATTCATGTAGACGTTTGTACCTATCAGCTTTTTCTCTGTTTCAGCAGTGCAGTTTAGAATTCCCTGTTGATGAACTTAATGATGACGGATGTGGTATTGTTTCTGCCATATAGTGGGATGCAAGTGTTGATGGTGTTGATATCTACATCCACCTCCTTTGATTGTTCCTTTGCTGAAGGAACATCCATTTCATCTGGTTCTCCTATGTTTTGTACTGCCCTATCTTTTGACTTGGGTGTAATTCAGAGCCCTGTGAGGATCACATCGTTCATTCGTGCATTCTGATCCATCTCATCAATTATATTTTTCATTTGCTCGCTGATATTTTCCTCTGCTTCTTTCTCTTCCTCAATAGTGGTGCGCAAGGCAGCATTATCCTCCAATAGTGCCTTGATATCATCCTCCAGCATACCCCTGCGACCCTAATGATGATAAGCGGTATAGAAAATGGATGGATGGGTTTTTAACCTCCTTGTGAGCAGTGCATAAGGCAGCATTATCATCCAATAATGCCTTGATTTCAACCCTGATATCCTTACATAATGCTTTATTTTCTTCCATAGGGTTTTTATCTCCCGTAAGAGCAATGTGCAAGGCAGCATTCTCTTCCAATAATGCCTTGATATCGTCCTGCAGAACCTTGATATCATTGCATAATGCTCTATTTTCTTCCATGAAGTTTTTAGCTTCTTTAAGAGCAGTGCACAAGGCAACGTTTTCATCTTGCAACTCCTTGATTTCCTCTCTTAATGCCTTGGTATATTTGCTCAGTACTCTCCCTTCCTCCATAAGGTTTCTGACATCATTATGGACCTCCAAGATCATGTCCATGAGGCCGTCGGTCTGCATTTGTACACGTTTAATCTGTGATTGCAGATTCTTAATTTCTTGCTTTGTAAAAAATCATGCGTTTATTTGTGCCTGCAGACACCTTAGGTCTCGCTCTGTTTTTGCTGCAGTACGCACTTGTATATCATACATCTCCTTCTTCAAGGCGTGTAATCATATTAGATTATTTCGGTCGAGAATATTTTCTAAAACGAGAGGTGGGGAAGGTGCGGGAGGTGGGGGAAACCTCTGATTCATCTTTTTCTCAAGGTTGTGGAGAAATACCACATTTTTGCACTCGAGAGTTTTTTCTAAATCTGAATTAGATTTTTTTATGCGAGGCGTCACCCTCCTCCTTCGACAGCCGACTGACCCTATTCCTGATTTTGAATCCATATTTCCAGGGCCAGTATCGTTTAGCTTGGTGTTTGGCACTGTCGCTAGGCAACCACTTTGAACTTCAGCAGTTAGCCAGTTAGCTTGACTTGCTAGCAGCTAGCAGCACTTGTAATTAGTTTATTTCAAGGAATCTGTACCTGTACCTGTATCTGTCACCCAGCATTTCTGATCTTGTGTTTGCGAAGTGTAGTCAGAAAAGCACTAAAATAGTTAAAATTTGTAGTATCTTCTAGTACCTATTTTGTTGTCTTACGTTAATTTATTACCAAATTATGTGTATTTTGTAAAATTAATTTCTCAAACGAAAAATACATGATATCAAATTGACTTATTTAAACCTCAATGAACAGCTACAAAAATTATATAAAATACAAAAACAAAGACCCATCTCAATACCCAAATTACGTCAAAATAGGTCAAATCTCTTCATGCAAATTTCTCATGAATGAATCGGCTTTCTGCGAGTGGCTGGCGACCAGTCAAGGGTATATCTCGCCTCTCGCCCAAAGTCAGCTGAGATAGGCTCCAGCATACCCCCGTGACCCTAATAAGGATAAGCGGCATCGAAAATGAATGGATGGATGAATCCGCTCTAAGAGCAACACAGCGTGTGTTTAACCCCGCCCCTGCCCCTGCAACACAGCAACACATCTTGACCAATGACATTCGCCTTTAGTGTTTAATCTTATAGATTTTTCAAGATAATTTATATTGTGTGCTAAATGAAAGCTGTGGTGCTCTGACTAATTAGTGCGTTTCTGAGCTGTATGAGCCCGTCATTTGTTTGTTGAAAGGATGCAAAGACTATGTTATAAAGCCCCCAATTTTGCACGTGTAAGTAAATTTATGTTTTCTCGAATAATGTGTCTTTTTCAGGCGCTGCGTCCACTTTGTTTGGCGGTCCTTGAACACACCATGTGTGACGCAGATCGAGACTTATGTGTGTGACTTTCTCCAACGCTGCACAGACAAACGTGTATTTTCTATTAATCCTTTCACCTCGTCCTTGTTCACAAATGCTAATGCTGTGCGTAAATGCAGAGAGGTGAGGTTTAATAATAATAATTTTTGCTTGGTGCATAATCTCATGCTACTGGATATGTGCTCATATGTCCATTTGGCGCCGTAATAAGCCTCGTATGGAATTAATTTAATTTCCTTATTAATTTCTGTATGTTATGTATCTTTGTTTTTGTAGTTATTTTTAATTATTACGTTTACGTGTAACATTAGTTGCATTGTACTGATTATTTTCATGTTGTTGCAAACCAAAGCACAGCAAAAGAATATAAAGACCAGTTCACCACAGCTTGTCACCACTTGTTATAAATAAATTCAATAAACAGAAGACAAACATGCCAGGAGATATCTTACTCCTCAGGTAAGTGTGCAGGTGCAGGGCTTCCAGTCAGACTTATGAAGGGGTACTTAACTGTGAAAAGTTTGGGAACCGCTGATTTAAGCTATGTTATGGTGTAGCGTTCAATTAGTGTGAGATGCACTGTGCTCTTTCATTTATCCAAGGTTGATCCTTTCAGCATGAATAAAGGCATCATTTTTAACCTTGTTGTACAAGCAAACTACTTTTGATTAACAATCACTATGTGGAAATGAGAGTTCTGTTTGCTTTTGCTCTCTGGTCTCGTTGCTGACCGTTTCTGCAAGACAAGATTTGCCTCGTTTTATGTGAGTGCGGAGGCACCGAGAGGCTAGAAGACACAAATAAAAGCGACAGCATTATACGTACGCCTTGAAAGAGAGAAAAGCCTCAGCCTTTGGAGGTCTTTTTTCCCATTGTTGTCCACTCTGAGCCAGACTGCTGGGTCTCCTTCACAATGCGGGTCCCCTCAGAGCAGAGCACCACTGGCTGTCCTGTCGCTTCACATTAGCGTCTTTGCAGAGAACGGCGGTCCCGTGGGGGGACTTGGACACAGTTGTTATGAAAGAAGAGTTGTGGTCACACACACACACACACATGCACATTGTGAGTTAGTGAGGAGGTGTTGTCTAAATCGGTCAAAATGGGAACACCACCATAGGAAAGCCACTATTTAGGCTTTTAATAGCACTATAACGGTGACCTTATTTTAGCCTCTCCTCTCTACTTCCAAGCATGTAGGAACCACTCATCCGCTGCACACATTCAGAAAACATCCTCTCATAGCACACACAGTTATGAATGAGTGAGCAGTCACTAATTGAGGTTCAGTCATAAAATGACATCAATTACAAACATACACTGACATGACAAATGGAAATGTTGTCATTTGACCCACTTCAAGATATCGTGTTAGGATATACTGTATAGCCATCGTGATAGGATGTGCAGCACAACACAAAATACATGGTTTCAATCTGCAAGAGCAACACTTGACTTGTATGTCACTTTCTAGAGAAGCAGTTGCATAAAAGTCAACTACGTGAACCACTACTGCTCATGACTAAAGTAAAACTACTGTATACTGCAGTGTAAACAACTTGCAGATATCAAAGATGGATGCATCTGCTGTTAATGTGCATGCCCTGCTGTACCACGTCACCACTTGAAACTAGTCATGTTGCTCTCAGGATGACCAGAAATGCCTCATTTGAGTTTAAAGCTGGTTTCCTCATAAATCCCCTGAGATTATTTTCAGCAACAAGGGGGTGTATAAAGATGCGGGTGGGAAGGGCAGCAAGGGTTGTCAGCGGCACCATAAAGGAGCACAATGTTGTGTGTGATGAAATGGGAAGTGAAGTGTTCCCTTGCTCGGGCCGCAGAGGCGTAAAAGATTTATCAAGCTGAGGAAGGAGGTGGAACGTTCCTCCATGCACTCTGAGCATGGAGAAAGAGGCCGGGTCCGAGAGTTGCTTTTAAGATCTGTTCTATTATACAGTATATTGTATTGAGCAGCTCTATCCAGAAGGCAAAGGGAGATTGAAACAAATGTTCGTTTAAAAATGGCGTGGGAGCAAATGCTTTTCTCTGGATAAATGTCAAGGCCTTCGCAATCCATTTTGAAGCTTTTCTAACATCTTATATTTGGAGTAAATTAAAAATTAAAAAATTACTATGTGGCTGTCCAAAAGTATGTTGGTAAAACTCACTCCTTAATGTCTTGAGAAGTGCGCTGGACAATGAGTTGACAGCTTGGGCTTTAAATTGGCTAGCGCTGCTCAACTATAATGTTCGTGGACGTGGGTTGAAACCCTGGCTGGTGCAGGGCCGAACTGCGTGGGTGACCACCTTTACATTTACATACACTGATGATGGGACCTTATTCATTTATTTCAATTGTTCTTTCTCTAGGGTGGAATGATTATATCATGTACACATTTAATGATTTTTAAAAACAAGAATTGGGTGCACAAGTTTGAATTTTGGATTTTATCTACCGTGTTTCACAAAGTGTCAACATTAGACAACGCATACAAGTTGAGGTTTTTGTTTCTTACTTACTTACACTTAGTATGGATACCATCCAATGAGTGCTGTCAATCAACTCCTTTTATCAAGAGACACTAAAGTCAAACTATAAGTGACTATATGTACAGTGGTGTGAAAAAGCGTTTTCCCTTTTCCTGGTTAGGTTTGGATTTTTTTCTCCCTTAATAATAAAAAGTTCCATTTAAAAACTGCATTTTATGTTCAGTTGTGTTGTCATTGACTAATATTAAAATGTGTTCGATGATCTGAAACATTGAAGTGTGACAAACATGCAAAAAAATAAGAAATCGGGAAGGGGGCAAACACTTTTTCACACCACTGCATATATTTGAGTATGTATAGTATTAAGAATTCTGACCCTGCGTAAATGAAAGAAAATCCAAAATTAATTAAAAATTGAGCACATCCTTGAAGATATCATTGAAAATTAATGTTGTTGTACTATCATTCCTTCCTGGAAAAAACATATTCAAATCAATGATTATGTGCCCAAAATTCAACGACATTCAAACCCAGGATGAATCATACGTATACTGTGCTGTATGTATCAAATTTTGTTTTATATTAAAAAGAACCTTGTGCCATGTATAAACATACCTTGTTATTTTGTATTCAACAATAAGCTATTAAACGATACACAGGTTCATATACTCATGGTTGTATTTTTATAATGTTCAAGATACAGGGGCATATTTAGTCATTTGGGGGCCCAAGGCAAACCCAAACATTGGGTCCCTCCACATCCTTGTACTGCACTTATTTTAATTTTTTATGTTTTTTTTTTTTTTTTTTTACAAAATGTGAGTATGCTTTTGAAATCTGTTACAGTTATCAGTCAGCTTATGTTGCTAGTTACACTGCCACCTTTATATACCCCCCAAAAATGATTTAAAATATGAATGTTTATCATCTACTAACAAGTGTGAATATGAGAAAATTATCCTATTTCCTGAGCTAGATTAGGTCCTTAAAACCCTCCTGGGGGATATTACGTAACGCAACGCTTTTACTGTAATTGATAAGAACAGGAAGCAACATTCACCACTTCAAAAAGGGTCATTCTCAGGTTCGTCTCTAAAACTACTGCATTCTCCTCGGCTGTGCTGCTGTCAAGACCGTCTGGCTGGACTTGTGTGCCTATGTTTGTTGTGACAGTGAAAAGGTTGACACCTTTGGTAGTTCTGATTTAAAAAACTGTTTGTTTTTCTCTCGCCTTCTCCTCTTCTTCACTCCACTCCACTCCACTGGGGTAACTCCGCTTCAGTTTTCTCCAAACCGCGCCAACAAGTTTGTTTTGCTCCCGAAAGATGGACAGTAACATGGACTAGTCCATTGCATGAGAAGGCAGAGGTAAGCGGTTAAAAAGATCATGATAGATTACAGATTTTCATGTAGTTTTAAGCATGTGAATTAGGACTAAAGCACTAATATGTACTTTAAATAGAAGAAAAAGAGATGTTTGGGGGCCCCTGGAAATCTCTTGGCCCAAGGCAATTGCCTGAGTTTGCCTAATGGTAAGTCTGCCCCTGGCGAGGTACAATGAGTAGGTGGTCGTGCCACTGCCAGAACTCCTGTTTCCATTTATCCATTTCCTTCAATATATTACAAAGTCAATATGTATTTAAAGATAACTAAAAATATATTTAGTTAACTGGGGGAAACAAATATATTTACAAAAAATTGCGAATATTTCACAGTTTTTCCTCCTAGGGGTCACAGACCCCCTCTATTATTCTCAGGGCATTCAATCGATCGCAACTGGACTGTTCAGGTTGTCTTAGAAGACGTTTCGCCTCTCATCCGAGCAGGTTTCATCAGTTCACGCTCAAAGACAAGGTGGGACACGCACCAGTGAGACTAGATAGGACAGCTCTAGTCTGAGAGCTTGGTGCAAGATCCATTCTATTTATCCTCTTAGTGGTTACCAACCTTTTTTGACCCACGGACCGGCTTGTGTTCCCACAAATCTCCCGCGGACCGTACATTATAGCGATCTAATTTATCTTATTTATTATGTATTGTGTAAAACTAACACATGAATAACATCAAATTAAAAGCACAAAATGAATGCCGACCCACCATCCACCAGTTCAAGTTCCAGCCAAGTTTTTCCAGAGAGATTATTACATCGCTGTTTGACGTGTGTGGTAAAAGGCAGTGCGCTTGCATGAATTAACTTGAGACAAATGTGCAAATGTGCATTAGCTCTCAATAAGTCATCAAAACTTACCTTTACGCATTCCCACATAGTATCAGCATTTGACACCAAATATGAGGTGAAAGAAAAATGGTAAAAATACAGTAGTAGTCTATCTGTGCGGCATGAGATAAAGTTAGCACACGCACAATAGACATGCGTCATGATTCAAGAGTTTTATTGTCATATGCACAGTAAAACAGGTAGTTCTGCTATGCAATGAAATTCTTATTCTGTTCATTCTCCCAAGAAAAGAAGAAAGAAAACACAAGAAAATGAATAAGAACAGAAGAAACATTAATACCAATAAATTAAGCAACAACAGAAGAGACATTAATACAAATGTCTATCAATTAATTATTAATATATCAAGTGAGACTGATGTAACAGAGAGAATCCGGCCACTTTTCAAAATAAAACATATAAAAAAATGAAATTCTGGAAATTATTTTTTCTTTCTGTGCGGCACGGTACCAAATGACCCACGGCCCGGTACCGGGTCTCACTTTTTATCGGTTCTAATAAGGTAAAAAAAAAAAAAAAGTATTTCATTCTAAAAATACGTATTTCGAGTTTAAAGGTCCTGCTGATTTTTAGATATAAAAATCTTAAATCTAGGATTTCTGTCCTGCTTATTTCTAGATAGAGAAATCTTAATTTAGGATTTCTGACCAAGTTAAATTTACTTGCTGGATGGACAGATCATTTCACTAGTTTTAAGTAGTTTTTTTTTTCCAAAAATCTAGTCTTTTTATCTTATATTTGGCCAGCCCTTTTTTGCAGTGTACATTTTTGTCCTCAAAAAAGTGCTCCTTCTCTTTGTGGTGCATGTAGACTGCAGAGTCTTGACCTGAAGACTGAAGAGTAGGCTCGTCTGTGTTGTACCATGTGCCTGCTCAGTCGCTGCTTGGTTTCCCCAATGTAAAAATTCCCACCAGCCCACAGGCAAAAGAGAAAGAGCATAAGCACCTAAGGGATGCCCTCAAGCCTCTGGTTACCCCAGCTGGTTGTTTGTAAAAAGTGCATCTCTTTTCAGAAAGAACAAAAGCAAGGTGGTTGAGGAAGAAAAGAGTACCAGACGCAATAACATTGTCGTCCTGTATGTCTCTGGTATATCTGAGAAACTCAGAACAGAAGGATTTTGAATGAACACAACATACCAGTACACTTCAAACCTATTAACACTTTAAGACAGAGGTTGGTACACCCCAAAGACAGGACACCCTATACCCAGAAGAGCAATCAGGTGTATGCTACCCAGTGCAGTGAGGAATGCACCGATTTTTACATTGGGGAAAGCAGGCAGCCGCTGAGCAGGTGCATGGCACAACATAGACGAGCTAACGCTTCAGGTCAAGACTCTGCAGTCTACATGCACCTCAACGAGAAAGAGCACTATTTTCAGGACAAAAATGTGCACATTCTGGACACAGAAAAATAATGGTTGGCTATCTACGCTGAGGTTGAGAAGCCAACTCTGAAAAGGGGGGCGGCGGGTCTATGACACCACCTTTCTCCCACATATACTGCTGTCCTTTCATCCCTTCCTAAAAGCTAAAAGGTTCAGTCAATTAACCTCTAACAAATAAGGCACAGCCACCTTGGTTTGAGGTGGGTCCAAGACCATCATTCCATCTGAATGGGATGCCAATGAAGGTGATACCACCCAAACGACCATTGCTAGCGGGCAGAGGCCCCACTCCATTGTATCCTCACTCCATTGTATCCTAAGGATTGTAAGAATTGTAAGATTGTAAGACAAAAATCTGATGTGTATTATTTGTGAAATATAGTTCAAGCACTCTATCAAAGACATTCCAAATAATAAGAATATAAAAAGTTGAAGCCTGGGCATGTATTGTACAAAATAACAGGTCATATCAGTAATTTCAGAAATTATCATTTGCACTACTGATCATTTAACTGCACTGAATTTAACAGCTAGAACGTTTAATATAATTTACACAAGTTACAGTTTATTTGTAACCAAAATGAGATATATATATAATTTTGTCTGATGGCCTCGCTTGTTTAAAATTGAGCTACCTAAAGCGTGTTTAAACATAAGGCCACAAGATGGCTCTCCATCCTCACGTTAACCCTACACTCCATCCTGTCCACGATTCCATACATATCAAATTCGAATTAAACTCCTCAAAACCAATCTTTTAATATACATACATACATACACACACGCGCGCGCACACACACGCACACATAAATACACACATTCAAGCACACGCACGTAATTTCGTGACACGAGTGTACTACTTTTGAAAGCCCCAATGTCGCATATAAAGTCACATAAATACCGTTATTGTCTCAGTTGTAACAATTAAAAAAAACATGCGAGAACTTTGCTGTTTGTCTAACCTTCTGCCAGCAGCTCATGCTCCCCCAAGCCGGATCCCAGCCCCTGGGTTGACTGCTTCACTATCACCGCCCCTCCTCCTTCACCTACTGGCTCAGTCCTGTCGTCTCCCTGCCAGTTACCTTAGCTGAGACCGGACCAGCCGGAGCGGATAGGAGCTAACAAACTACCGACCGCTTACCACGAAGCTGTGATGATCTGTAGTCGAAGACAACACCGGAGGGAAAGACGAGACATGTGAGCCCGGTTGCTGGATCAAGACTGAGTGTGGTCGGCATATTGTCGCTCCTCTGAGCGAGTTTACAGAGGGCTTCTCTCCCGACTGAGAGTTTGTCACCACGGACACAATGGGCTGCTGCAGCGGGCGGTGCACGCTTATTTTTATTTGCACTGTACAGTTGGTAAGTTGGATTTATTTATTATTTTACATATTTTAATAAGATTTAGAATGAGTGGCCACTTTACTTTAGAAAACATGAGTTTGAACTGATAGCACTGGGTTCGTGGTACATAAACTTAACAGTAAAAGTTATTGAGGATAACACTAGACACATATGTTAGTACACCCGATACTACACTTTTACGTTTGAGTGTATTTTTTAATCAAGTGGTTTAATGTTATGAGTGAAAATGTGGTGTAGTGAGTCCCCTAAACTCAACATCATTTTCTGGGAGAATCTTTGATATTAAAAGAAATAATTGCGTTTACCTCCTAAAGATGTCAGATTGCATGCCATTGACTAAGATTGTAAATTAATAAATGGAAAATGGTTCAACCAGCTACCTCTTTGGATAATGGTATTCCACTGACAGACAGCTTTGGAGCATTTCGAGGGCTTCAGTCAGGTGTAGTCCATGACATTTAACTGGTGCACGCTATTCGTCCCACTGATTCACTGCTGTTTGCTTGACACTTTTATTTATGGTTAGGAGATTGCTTTTTCACAGAGGGTCCCCTCACATAAATGCTGTTTTAATAGGGAGTAACGAATAAAACTTCTCTTTGCTTCACTTGCAAATGGGAACATGCTGATACTTCACACGTAAGTGAATCCAAATGCTTCTCTTTTGTCAAGAGTTTGTAGTTTCTTTCACACAAAAGACATTTTTCCTCTGTGTCATGCAGCAACCTATAAGAAGATTCACATTAAGACTCAGTGGGCTGTTTAGCGGAAACCTTGTTAAACGTGCCTGTATGACACCGTTTGTGACCTTTCAGTTTTGTTGGAGTCTGTAAAGATTAGATTCTCGTGGACTCACAAGTCTTACAAGAAAGACAAACCACACACACAAAAACTATGAACCCACCTTTAGGAACACACCTGTTCCCCCTTGTACCCTCCACTCAGACTTTAGACCTCATTAGAGAAAAGGACCATTTGTTAAGAGGTTTATAAAGCTGTCAACGAGCTGCCTAAAAAGTCCCTGAAGACTCCAGGAAACGGCTTTATTTCCCCCAAAACTGTTTCTGGATGACCTGACTCTTCCTGTCTGCAGGAACACACATATGCACACTTGCACGACTTTAAACAACAAAGAGGGGTAGCGTTAAACCTTGCACAACCTCACACGGTTGAATTTGTGTTTGTGTAGGTTTTTGTGTGTTCATATGAATATGGGAGTGTGGCTCCAACCTACCTCAAATGAAACATATGCATTGACAATGAGCCAGGTCATTCCCAGTCTATTACAGACTAAAAGTACCATTAACAAACCAACATACTCCTCAGATATAAAAATAGCCCCAGTGAAGCACCACATGCGCTAATTATCCAGGATGCGAACTTGGATCAAACCTCTTTTGGCATCTCGGCCATTATTTAATTGAATTGCGGTTCGCTTTCTTCATCAGCAGGCTAAGCACAGGGACTCTCTCTCCAGGATGGAAAGCAGCTGATAATGAGGCTGTATTGATCGAAATGCCCTGCTTCCCTCTTCATTCCGCAGCCTAACTATTCCAGACAGCAGAGCTTTCTGGTTGTCAGAACCCCAATCAACCCCGGAGAGCGGTGAGTGCTGGCAGGAGGCTGGCTTTGCTTAATGACCTGTTTGGACTCAGAGGAGCTTGTTGTGTCTCAGCAGCTTGGTTATTGACCTAAAGATGACCTGTCATGGAAGCATTTCGATTGGACATGTTACGGATCTGGTCAAGATTCATTGTGAATGTCAGCCAGTGGTCATGATGGTGGATGAGTGGAGATGATGATCCGTCTGGTGTGACTGATGAAGGTGCCCTTTGCATTGGTCTTGCTGGGTCTTCAGAAAAGGGTACCGATACATGTATACTCACGCATAATCACTCAGGGCGCACTCACACTAGGCCATGACTCGAGCACAATTCCCCCTACCTCTCCTGGCCCCCGCTGGTTTGCGATCACACTGTTGCATTCGTGCACACATGTACAATGCTATATAGCAATTTTCCTGACTTTGTGGATTATTTTGAATCTTGTTTTAGGTCATGTTTATTTTGATTTTGCAAAGGGGTGTTTATCATTTACAGTTGTCCCTCGTATATCGCGGTTAATTGGTTCCAGATCTGACCGCAATAAGTGAATTTCCACAAAGTAGTGTTCAGTATTAATACAGTAAATATAATATTCTTTAGTTACAGCATAGAAAACCTGTTTATGACTTTGCAGGGACACAAGAGACGGCTACGGCTTTAAGCATAGCATGCTAGAAAGCTAACCAGTTTGCTCCCAATTTATTTATTCTGAACCTAAGAAAGGGTTTCAAATGGAGTGGGGAAGAAGGGCAAAGTAAGAAGCCAAAAACTTACCACTTCCACACGGAATGGGAGGAGAACCTTTTTCACCTCATCATGTCAGACATGACACGGCTGACTACATTCAGTGTCAATGTAATGTAATGTAATGTCATATCTCATCAATGTTTTGTGTCATTACTGATGCCTACTGACCAGAATACTACATATGATTTGTCTTTCACTATTTTTTGACTAATAATGGGCCATAGTCAAGCACGAAACAGCAAAATATTAATTAATTACATTTTGAAAAACCATGATAGCGTGAGGGAGCAATGTTCGAACCGCGATGTAGCAAGGGACAACTTTATAACATACAGGAGGAGTGGTCGCATTAATTCAATGACACATCTTTATTACATTTTATTTTGAAAGTATTTCATTATTATCTATTCATTATTATTATTATGAAATGTGCCGATTATCATTAAAAACTGTCAAGGAGGGATCATACTGCGGTCTGACTTGGCCAACTTGTGTGCGTGCATAACCAATCATGCGGTGCCCTGGCCCATCTCTTCTAATCGTATCAGAGGAGGGGAAGTGTACCAAGCTTGAGCGCAAATCGGGGCACTCACACTCGCGAAACATGGTGTCTTCAGGTGTTAAGTGGTTCCAAGTGTGAGGACCCACTCACCTCCTGAAAATGGCAGGATTCATGCTGAAATGGTTGCAATCTTAGAGAAAAAACCCAGCTGTAATCTAAACTTCAATTAGTGGCTTATGCACTTGAATAAAAGTACTTATTTATATAAGGAGAGGAAGTGCAGCTTCATATGAGTCAACAAGATGAGGGAAATGCAAAATAGAGCTGGAAGGAGTTTTTTATTTTATATCTGTTGTGGAGAAAGTGTCCATGATTCTAAGCAGCCTTAGAAGCTGTACTAGTCTACCCAGGAGCACAGTATGTGTGTGTTATCCTTCATCACAGTGCCCGCTTTTCCTCAACTTTTGATGACATACAGTAGCAGAATAAACTTTGTAGTGAAGCCTCCAAGAGGGTTCAACTTAAGTGCTTCCAAGAAAGTTTTTCAGCTAGCAGAAAATACTGAATAGCGTTGTCTCTACAAAGCTAGACATTATCCTTTGGCGCGTTGTCATCTCCCACACATTACAAAGGATTTAGGTTGCATTGCTCCCGCCTCTCCACAACGTGCTTCTACTGCTAACTGGTTTGCTCAATCGAATGTTCATAATTCTTGTTGAATATTCATGAGTCATTTTGGATGTCTGTCAACATTTTGTCCCTCCACCCTCGTCTGCTTGTATGCATGTGCATTGGCAGCCAGGCTCATATATTGTCCAGCCCGCTGATAGCCCATTGACATCAGTGCATTAGGCTGCTGTAATTAAGATTAAGCACAGCAGCTGGCACATCATGACAAAACATACTATGCTTTCAGGCTTAGCAACCAGGGTGATGGACTTAGTGCCTCTGTCCAGCCCAAATAGCTAAACTTGATATCTTTTGAAGTGTATTTCCTTGGCCCAGTAAAGTGGATGTAGTAGGCAGACCACTGGAAATGAGAAAGTAATGGGTTCACTCACCATTGAGTTTTGACAATGCCTCTGTGGACTGTGATTCATAGCCTTCCGAAGAGTAACAATTCATTTTTTTATTTTACGCTTCAGCTGTTGGCAGATTGAAAAGAACAGGTCTATCAGGATTATCCAAGCAGCAAAATGTGTTGTTTGGATATGTTAGACACAGTCTGCCATACAAAGGCACTTCTAAAACAAGAACCCCAGCCGATCTACTATACCGAGGAAGAATATTTGCTAGCCTCGAGCCTACTTCCGGTTAAGTAGACATGAATGAGCCTAAGGGGTTACCGGTGTGAACACAGTGAAACCATGACTGTTTGTCCATCTGAAATGTCATTTTATGGCTTTTGAAGTATTCAAATTGTGTAAAGAATTGTTACATCCCAAAGCAGGTTGTGTCAAGGTTTTCGCTACATGTAATTGATTGCGGCGCAGCGCCACAACAAAATAAAAGCCGCCACACATTAAAAATGAGGGCTTTTTTTAAAAAACTTGAAAGCAATGTTAAGTAGTATATTAGGGATGTCCCGATCCACATTTTTTGGTTTCTGATTTTTTTAATAGTCTTGCCAATCTGATCCGGTACCGATGTTTGTTTTGTTTTGTTTGCTTTTTAAATAATAATAAGCTTTTGTTATAAACATAAATTTGTGGGATTACACAGCATGACCAACAATATTGTTTGGCTTTTGTAACAAACCTCTGTGAGTCAGGTCCCTAATCCAATAAAATATCCAATAAAAGAGAAAATTGGACAAAATGGGTGTGCAAAATACTTTTAGGGTAGGACTAATCATTTGTGGTGTGATTTGGAATAAGATAAAAAAAAAAAACAACTCTCTTAGGGCCCTATGAAATCCGCTTTATTTTTTCCCAAATTCCGTTTTCTGCGTTAAAATTTTTTAGAATTCAGTTTTTTACCTTTTCCACGTATTTTACCAGCATAGAGTGTTTGCTATTTGGGTTAATGACACAGATGTCACAGATCTAATTCCAATCGCGTGATTAATGTAAGATATTTTAATGACACCCTTATTTTGTTCACACAATTAGACAAATGTGACAAAGAACACTCTTATTTTGAAGACCGGAATGTGTGTGTGTGTGTGTGTGTTGAGATTGGCAATTGACGGTTGATACGCACTCTGTGCAAGATAAATGTGCCGATCGTCTTTTTTCACTCACAACCTGCACGTCGTCAGTGGGCATAGTAAAATGGTCCTTACATTAAAGCAGTTAAACACAACACGGTGAAAATATACTCATCTAGCCCGAGTCGTGCGCGCACACACACACACACACGCACACACGAACACACACGCACACACAGCCGCTCTACTGTAGCTAAACTAAGCGAACCCCGCTGGCTTCCATTCACGCTCCGTAACAGAGGAGTTCCCAAGCTTTTTCGCCACAGTTTTGACATGTTTAGTATTGTTTGTGTGTTCCCTATTATCAACCAGCAGTTCGAGTGGCACTTCCGGTGCGAGCTCCCTACACCATGACGCAGCAGTCTGGGCACAGTGAGAGGAAACTACCTCTGTAGCAATGGAGCCGAACATACAACGTGAAACTAACTTCACCACGTTACACCGCAGACATGTCTACATGTTGGTGTTGCGTTTTCTTCTTCTTGCGGGTGGCGCGAGTCGAATGGCAACTAGCTTTGAGGCGCATTACTGCACCTACCATGTTGGAGTGTGGCCCAGAGTAACGAACGTGATACGGCAACCGGATCGGCCCGATCTCGTGGCGGAAGCCGATATTATCTGGTCTTCAAAAACACAGCCGATCGGCATCCAGTCCCGATCCTAAAGATCGGATCGGGACGTCCTTATAATATATTTTATGAGTGGATATATATGGTCTATAGACACAAATAAAACGTATTATTTACGCACATATTGACAACAGTTAGTTGGTAAACAATTTGAATATCATAATTTTTCACTGCACTGGACTCACGGGACCAAGTGGGGGGTAAGTCATTGTTCATGTACTACACCGCTGATGGGGATGTCATACAATTTCATATCAAAAAATCCAAACCATTCCTTTAATGACCAAATTTTGGCATATGCAGACAATGGGTATCAGTGATGATGCAGAATTTTGTGCTCATCCAAATTTCAATGTTGATTGTTCCCCATAAATGCAACACACGGATGGCTATGGGAAAGAGTCTTCACATCTGAAAGCCTCGTGTCCCAGTTTTTCCCTCATTGTCTTGCCGCTAAAAATGTCAATACATTTCAGTAGAGTGGAACCTCCAAAGTCGAACAGCCAAATGTCATACAATTTGGAATTTAACCTACATTTTCCCCCCAAAAATATGGCTCTAAAGTTGAACTATTATCATGAGTGACATTGTTTACGCAATGTCTTTAATTGGACCTGAATTCATAAAACTACTATATATTGTGCAGTCAGCACAGCAAAGGCCACAATGACACTATAGAATATATAAAATACACTGAAGTCTATTTTAAATTCATAGAAGTCAACCGCTCAGCTGTGATGGATTCAATGCCTAGTGTCCCCAAAACAAAGCCTTGAAAGCTTTTCAAAGGCTGCATCCTGAAATGGTTCAGCAGTTTACAATTTGCAATGGTGTGGCAGTTACACATTGCGTAGCTAAAAACATACACTGAAAAAAAACTCCTGTTGAAGTAACAAGGTCAGTTTAACATTGCTAAAAATGACTAGCTGCTTATTTTAGGGTCCTTTGAAGAGGTTTACTTGCACTCTAAAGAGGTGTACTGTACATTTGAAGGGCTTAACTTGTCTTATATTTTATCTGGAAACTGTCTTTGCCATTTTGAGGGTCTTAACCTAGTTATGTAGAGTGTGTTTCTTTGTGAGTGCTTCTCATGCTGTTTAGGGACCCCTGGTATGCCTTTCTGAATGTGGTCTTGACCCAGACGCTTTTAATTGTGAAGCCTGAACACCCTCATAAACCATAGACAAGTCCTGCCATTGTTACACCAGCACCACTAAACAATGTTGATTAAACAACAGCCTACTGTGTGTGAGGAAATGTCTGGGCATGTGTGTGTGTGTAAGGTCACGAGGCAAGGTGACTGCATAATAACCCCCCCCCACGTGACACCATTTCACTTGAGAGTATAATGCAAATGGGGTCTACACCTGCACTGTGTGATGTGAGGCACTGCTTGAATGCGTAATAAATGTTTATGTTCAAGCCCCAACATGTACAGGTACTGTAGCGCAACATGCTCTGTACACGCTCATATTTCCCCCAGCCCCTTTGGGATCCCAGGTTTGAATATGCTTGAATTATTGATTAGAGAGTGATTTATCAGAGCCAGATCCTCTTGACATTGTGGACAGATGCAAATAGCAAGGCAGAGGAAAAAAATAGGCATGGGGGTTGGTTCGCCCTCTCACTCTGGGCCAATTAAGGGCTTGACCCTTGAGACCTGAGATCCTTGTCTCTTTCAATGTTATCCCCCCTTCCTATCGCTTGTGGTGTTGCCAAGGAAACATTTGCCTTTACAGTACACCAACTACACTACATCACAGCAAAGTAGTAAAATGTATGTAGTACAATAGTACACTGGAACCTTGGTTAGAGTCATTAACTCGTTCCCAGAAGGTCCAACTTGGATGTTAACTGAATAAATTTTTCCTAAAAGAAATCATGTAAATACATTTAACCCGTTCCAGAAAGCCAAAAATGTTCACACAAAACATGTTTTTCAAATGCATATAACTACATATAAATAATGAATAAAAGGAATAAATGAACATTTAAGGTTAGTTCTACCTTCATGACGTGACTGAAAACAGGATGGTGGTGTTTGATCCCGCTGCCACATTGTGTCTTTGGGAACCATCACGTCTTCAATGAAGGTAAAAGTAACCTTAAATGTTCATTCATGTTCATTTGTCATTTATTTTAGAATTGTTTTATGCATGTAAAAGTATAAAAATGTTTTGTATTAACATTTTTGAGAGTCAACCGCTGATGACCTCGTAGACATGCGATGTAACTTCCAGTTGCAGTTGCCATTTTGCCAGCTAATAGGATGGAACAAGGAAGGGCGTTTTGTGATACAAATACGTTAAAAACATAGTTGGACAAATGCAGTATATTAATAACATGACAAGATGCACACCATATTGTACGTTAACCGGAGAATGCACGCAAGCCGAGGCAAAATTGTGGCGTAAATTGGCGTAAACCGAAAAGCACGCTAACCGGGGTGTACGCTAACCGAGGTTCCACTGTATATAGATAATGTGTGATGTTGTAAGGTGTGTTTCTTTGCGTTTTTGAAAAGTTAACTGTACACACATGCACCAACTACTTATCTTCCTGGTAGGCCTGTCACGATAATCGCTAAATTGATTAATCCAGCGACTAAAAAATACAGGTTCATAATTATGACGCCCTTGATAAATTGACATGTGCGTGTATGCGTGTGTGTTTCATCTGCTCGTCTCTATGTGCCACACAGGCTGGATGACAAGAGGGTTCACTCTGCATCTGTGTGCATTGGTTCTATAGTGGAACGAATGGAGAGAGTGAGCCCTCATCTCATTCTGCCTCTTTGTGGAGGTGGGGCTACTAGTGAGTGGATACAGAGGGTTAGCAGTTAGCTTTGTGAGGCATCATACGCTAACATGAATGAAAGCACAGAAGCGCAGAAGCACAGGAGCCGACAGCGCCAGAGTGACAATATTTTGGTTTTAAACAGAATGAACAAGGTGAGCACATGAACACCGACGACTGACAGGGACAGTTTTCTCAACTGGGAAAATAAACTACCGATGGAGGTGCCCTCGGGCAGTGGAGCCTTCATTACGACAATCAACGCTTACTGAGGCGTTTGGTTAGCAAATATAAACAAAACAGTGCAAAATAGTGCGTGCTCACAGATAGTGTCGCTCGCTACATTGCAAAAGAAATGCAACCATTCAATATGGTTATATGGAACATTGGGCATAAATTTGAAACAACCAACGTACAGGCAACTTCTGTGTCAAGCTAATGTGGCTCACACAGGTACACTACACTTTTGTACCATCTAGTGGTTCAAATGTGAATTACACCTCTCTTGACAATAATGAAAAAATGGTTTAAAAAATTGTTGTCAATAGTATCGATTATCAATGATAATTTTTAGCACAATTATTGACCAGCAAAATTAGTTATCTTGACTGGCATACCTCCTGGTCTTATCCTGGTCTTGTATGTCAGTGCCCTACTTTATCCATATCTGCACATATGTTTATGGCACACAGAGTTTCGGAATTCAGTTATATTGATTTTGTGCAAACCTGCTAACGAACACAACAGCAAAGGAAACATAATTTTTCAACTTGTTTGCCACACATTTATAATAAAAAGCAACGTGTATGGGAAATGTGTCCAAAAGAGACTTGCGTGTTGTAGGACACAAGCTGAGTGGGCCATAAATTCTGGTGCTGGTGGCAAGTCTCATGGGTTTGAATATGATGCCCTGTGCACATCCTGTCATTCCAAAGGGGGAGCTCTACATTTATTTTATGTCACCACAAAGGCCCCCCCGCCCAACATGGAACCAGTCATGTGTAGCTATGTGGTTTGCTCAGTTGCAATATCAAGATCTGACACCACCATGCATCTTTGGTGATCATATCACCCCTCTCGGGTGTGGATGTTGCAGTGACACGTGTGCACATTTGCAGGCGCTTTGAGGTCTGCATGTAAAAACAGTCAGTCTTTGGGGTGCCTATTTGCATAGATAGAATCGAAGGCAACCAGATCACAACTCGACTATTTCGTTGCAGACACTGAAGGTGCATTTACACAGCATGTTCAAGTGACACAATTACAGTTTTTCCGCATGCGGCATTGTAAAAAAAAAAAAAAAAATTATATATATGTATATATATATATATATATATATATATATATATATGCATGGAATCGCATAGCCTCAGATTGGAGTCAGACCTCTGTCAAATGTTGATACAAATCTATTAATGAAAGGCATCTTCCACTGGGGCTGTAACACTCATGGTAATTGAAAACAACAGGGAAAGCCTAGACCATTAAATATGTTCTAAATATGGCATATGAGAGGCACATAAGCCATTGGTTTGGTTTGGTTTAATTTTATTTGAACATGCATGAAGGTTACAATGGAATACATCTCATGAATCACTTTACAGTTCCACATGTCCAAAAGGAGTAGGAAGAAGCAAAGCTTGTTTAATCCTACCCCCCATCCATTCCACATCTTGTGCAGTGTCCAATGCGTTACAGACACTTTTATGCTCTGCTGAATGAATGAATGAATTTAACTGTCAAGGTGGCGGATTACGTAGCCAAACTCAACAGAAAGTGGCCAGACATTTACAACAAAGTATCACAGGTTGTCATAGAGAAGGCTAGGGTGCAAATTCATATACAAATAAAAGGTAAGACCACAAATATATTTCAGTTGATAAAATAATAAATAAATTAGGCTAAAAAGTATTTGAAAACAAAGTTTTTAACGAAAAACACTCCCATGTCTCGTAAGATGTCTTTCTACATTAATTCCATATTTTTTTTCCACTCTTGACTCTTGAGCTATGTGAAAATGAAGAAAAACAAACTCACAAGTGAAGTTAATCTTGTGGGCTGAGGCGAAGATTGCCACATTCCAGCTGCATCCCTTCTACTTGATACAGCAAAGACTAATACCCCCTCAAATTTACAAATATTGCAGCCACATTCACTGATAGTCACATTGGCTGAAGGCAAAGTGGAGATAAGGTGAGGGAGAGAAACCAAGAGAGGGAAGCATTTTTCTGGAGATGCCATGTGCAAATGTGATTTCCAAGTTGTCTACCATCTTGGGTCACATCCTTCCATTCATCCAAACTTTGCTTCATCACCACAAAGTGCATCATTGTACCTTTTATGAGTACAAAGACCTGTCAACGGTGTGGTACCCACGTAATTCTATGGGTACCCGTGACCAAGGGCTAAGGCGAGGCTTCGTTGACAGAGCTCTATGAAATTTGTTTGATTTTTTTTTCCCCCAAATTCCGTTTTATTTTTTTTCCAAATTCTGTTTTTTCCATATAATTTTTTTGAATTCAGTTTTTACCTTTTGCACTTATTTTACCAGGATAGAGTGTATGATTTTTGGGTTTGTGACTAAAATGTCTGTTAATTAATTGTAAAAATCCTTATACTGTATTTATTGATCACGTTTACCACCGTTTCTCTGCACAGTGCATTCAGTTTTTCTTTCGGATGGATTATATTTGAAGTATATGAAGTATAGAAGTATATGACGTATATCCACAAATCAGTGTCATGTTCCCCACCAGAAGTGCTTCCGTTGCCCACGTCACCGGCCACCGGAGTGTTGAACAGGAAGTGTCTGCATGCTAAGCTAGGATGTGTTGCTACGATTTAGATTCTGACTGAAAGGTTACACACACAATAGGCAGAAATGTCATGCATTTTAAACATCTGATAGATCACCCACTAACATTTTCGTCCAGCCTTGTCTCATCAATGAAAACTCACACACGACTTGTCATGTTTTAGTCATGAAAAAGCCATGTTTAGCCCATGAAAAAAAGCAACACCGTTGTGAGTGTGGCGCTGACGCACTACAGGTGAGTGTGTGGCTAGCCAATGTGGTGTGGTGAGGTATCACTACGCCAGTAAGTTCTTCGGGGTTACAATGTTAGTAACAATAATAACGTTGCTGTAACTTGGTTAATATGCAGGTCGCATTATGTAAATGGAGTGTTGTTGACGGTTTCTGGAGGTGTTTTCAGAAGGCTTTATAGGCGGAAGAGGTTGGTCCCATTATGTGCATTCTTAGCTGTCACTTTTTATCTGTTTTATATCTGTACAACACAAAGAAAAGCGAAAGACGTGTCTCACATAAGGATTGTGGATGATGGGCAAAATTCCTAAAAAAAAAAAGTCCAGTTTTCCTTTAACAGTATTGTCAGAATAGCAAGTCAATGTGTGTGTTAACCTGTATTTAAAAATGTTTTAATTGATCATGGATTTCTGTCTGATCGATGCCACCTAAAATACGAAAAGCATCACAAGTTCATCTCCCGTGGCTTTTACCCCGAGATCATATTTCACACTGTGACGACCAAAGTGCCTTGTGAAGACTCCCTAGCACTTAATCCCTGTCTCAGTTTTGTGAGACCAAGCACCACCATGGGCTATCTGTCAGTCTATCTAACCAATTCTGTGGTGTCCAATGGAAGCCACACATCCTGATTGGTACCATTAGTTGCACAGGATGGCCATCTGATAGTAGTGACTTTACCCAGGCATGAAAAATTGGAGTGAACTTTTTGATAAATACTTTCCTGCCTGCTGGGAGTGGACGAATAAAAGCAAGCTCGGGCAAAGCAACAGACCTCTGAATCACTGCATATGTCATCTTTCATCTCAATTCAATTTGGAACGCATCAGATGTTTTGAAATGGCTCAGAGATGCAGTTGCCTACTTGTGTATAATTGCCAATTAGTCTGTCCCAGAATGTGATCACACCATTGTCTTTTCATGTGTTTGGAACAAAATTATTTTGCTTGCATCAAGTATTGCCTTGTGGGAAATACTGGGATTGAATGCTAAGTTCATCAAGAATGTGTATCCTTGGCCCACTTGAAAACTGTCTGTCTCACTCACTCATTCTTGGGACTTTCTCACATATGAAATACAGTAGGCATCACTTACTGTACAACATAGTTGTTTTTTTTTCCCAACGAGTAAACAAGGACCGACTTGATATAAGTCAAAACAAACGTAAGTGGTCAAATACGTGGAAACAGAGAGGCTTGAGGTGCATATACTGCAGAGTTTACCTTAGTATTTTTCGAAGCTGTAGTAGTAGGCTGCAATGTTATATAGCTCACGACACCATTTTTTAATATAAGGTACACATTTTTACAACCGTTGGCATTTACTGCAAAACAACAAACAATTGTAACAAACAACAGCTTGCAACCAGCACTGTAACAACATTTATAAAGATAGAAAATGTAGCAAATATCCATACGAAATCGAAATAACAATATAATAAACATCATCAACAATTATATAAACCTTATCAAGCATCATTTCAAGGTTTAAAAACCTCCCTGTTTTGGCCATGCTCTCCTCGTGTCGTTGATGTTCTCTCTCAGATTGTTTTATAAGAAACTCCAGAATTGCATTTTGTTGTATTTGACTTTTCCATACTGAGATTGTAGCTTTTAAAAGGTCCTGGACTGCTGTATTGTGAAGCAGCTGACTTCACTTGGCTTAGCATCTCCTGCAGGAATGACACATGCATGAATGATGGGCTACAACTATTAGCTCATTGTATTACAATAATAATAGTTTAGTAGTAATAGTGTACTGAAAACAAATATAGAGTGATGGTAAACAAATAGGTGGCACTTCGGTAGATTAGATAATCTGGTGTTCTGTCCACATATGGCCCTGTTGTTTACATCTTTTATTTAGCTCACTTCCTGACCATCCATACTGTATGCTGAATACAGTAAACATATCTCACCATTTCAATTGTTGGTGGACTAGGGTGGCTATAATTCACAGCAAACAGACTTCACTACAATGTGCTGTGTTACATGAATGATTAGATAAGAAAACGCCAACGTCACTGTACTCTCTGGAGCGGTGCTAGCCACCTGCAATTGCCGGGCGAGGTACATCTGCACTGCCACGGAACTCGGGAATATTGAGTGGGGGATATCCACCCACTGTGGCCGAGAAAGAGGGCACTTTAGTCGGACACAAACATGGCACTCTCTCAGCCAGTTCAGTAATGTAGATTCCCCTCGCTAGCGAGCGATTTATTTTAAAATACAACTTACAATGAACTGGCTAAAGTGGTCGCTATCTAATCATTGTCTAAAGGGTAGAATTGGGATTCGGCCTAAATCTGCTGTTTGAATTTGCTGTACATCACCAATTACTTCATTGTAACTGGCAAAAAACCTAAAAAAATTTTTTAAAACAGGTCAAACGCATGCTTGATTCATATCTTATATCAAGGATGATTAGTTTATGTACAGTATGTTTACTTTACTATGTAAGAGCCAACAATCCTTAAAAGTAAACTCATCACATGGATTAAGCCTTATATGCCTCATCATTCCCTTAGTATTTATAAGAGGAATGCTGGTAACAATCTTCCACATGCACCCCCTAGATGAACCAAGAAAACTGGTCAGCCTCCAGGGAGTCATTTGTGCACGGAGACAATCAGTGGGAGGCTTTTACGGGCCACTATATATATATATATATATATATATGTTGCTGGTTTACTACTCCCGGAAGAGTGTTGGTGATCAAATTCCACCCCACTCTCCAGTAATCTGCTTCCTCTGAGATGTGGGCTAATTTAGTCATATGGGCATGAATGATGGCGTGTGAAATCTTTCTCTCCTTGTTGTCATCATCTTGATGGACTATTGAGTTAGTGGTAAATGTGAAAGGCTCACTACAGCATCTGAGAGGAGAGATTGTGCACACATGCACACCTTTCTCATGCCTGTACACTTCTATAATGTACTGTAATATAGACTGGCATATTTTCAGGGCTATGTGTAATGGATACATATACCTGTATGTATCAGAGTTGGATTGTAGTAGTGAGAGAGAGAGAGAATATTTACACTTACAAAACCCAATCAACGCAATTTAGAAACAGTTATTTGAAGGAAAGATGTGAAAAAGACAGAATGGGTTGAATTCATGTGCAATTGGCTGGCGACCAGTCTAGGCCTCTTGTCAGAAGACAGCTGGGATATGCTCCAGCACACCCCCGCGACCCTAATGAGGATAAGCAGCATAGAAAACGTTTCAACATTTTTGCATATATGAAGTAAAATCAGATATTATTTATTGAAATGGATGAACAAGAAATGACAAATTACCATGGACACACTGTGTGTGAGTGTTGAACAGCAGAGTTTAGAAAACCAGACTTCTGCTAGCACAGAGTCCTGTTTTGTCAGCATCAGCAATCTGCTTTTTGCTTTTATATTTATTTTCCCACACTGATGATTATAGATGAATAATTATTTTGACCTAAATTAAACTTTTATATTAAATTTGAAGATCCCAGTTTAGGAGCGTCGTCCTGCTGCATTCTGGATGAGCCCCCTCTTTGCTGACCTACATCCACCCACACAGAGTTATGATTCTATTCATTTCCTTCAGCATCTCCTTCGTCCAGAGGATGGACAAAGACGGAGCTCAGTCATTCCAAGTCAACTTGTGTCACCTGTAATTTTCTCTCAGTTGTCCCTCTTTTTTCCAGTTCCGCTTCACTTTTCAATTGTCATCTTCCTATTTTGTCCCTTTCACAAGACTGGAGCGTGAGCAGTTCCATGGCTCTCAATCTCATTGGAGGTCACATATTTCACCCATTGTCACTTCCCACTGTGTCAGTAGAGTTATTGCCCTTGTTCTCGCTGCAAAGGACCGTTCACTTTTAATTATACTCTTAAATTTGATTATCTCCCCCTCCCTGTCTGTCACAAAGTCTTATTGGGTGCCTGGTAACATTTCCATTTCATTAAGATGAGCAGGCTGCATCGTATGTACTTATGTGTGTGGATGGACGTGTGTGTAGTTTGTTATTGTCAGTGGGGCAGAGTCACCTCCCTGCCCTCAGCCATCTTCAAGAGCTTGGCTGAAAATGACACGCCAACACACGGTGAAACACACTGTCAATTGCATGAGGCTCCTGCACGAACACACATAGGAATACCAACGCAAACTGGGAATGCAATGGAATTAAAATGGAAATGGAATCCTGATTAAATGGTCTGTGGTCATTCCCTGCATTCCCCCCAAATGCCACATGAGATGATTCAAATAGCGACTCAGCTGTCTTAAGGGTTCAAATTGCTCATGTATGTCTCCATGTAAGGAAATTGGCAAGTGAGTTTTTAAATGAATAAAAATGATCGTCTTTATGTAAAAAAATACTAAAAAGATCTCATGATATGGGTGTTGACTGATGGGAAAACATTGAATGTTATGGTCTCATTGTAGAACTCATTGTAACTTGCTTGTGAATGCACATAGCAAGGCATGTTTATGTGAACACATTGTTTACTTACATGTAATTTAATACAAAAGAAAATACAATTGAATAAAAGCTCATTGCAGTGGTATTTTTGTTGAAGTTCATTATTGTCACTCCTTTAGGAAATAGGGAGCTTCTCTTTGGCTCAGGAGCAGTTGAATCAATACATCTGTCATTGTTTATTTTATTAAACTTGCTGTCTCTGAATTTAGGGGACTCCCACTGTTGGTGGAGAGATACTTAAGCTGCTGTACTCAATTGGCTCCGTATGCAGAATTGTCGAAGAGTTGCTGCAAGCTATAATTGTTTTCCATTGAAAACAATCATGAAAAAAATGAATAACATAAAATAAATATTAATATTTCTCCATTGAACAGTGTTATAAATGTATTAGTTTTTGTGTGAAGATGTGAACACATTTGCTTGGGCTGTGAATTGTGTGACTTCCAAAAACTCCAACGTTCCTGGCAGGAGGAAAACCATTTTGTTGAGTCTGTTTTAAATATGACATTTGCGTCTTTCCTATCTTGTTCTCCAGGTGTTGGCTCTAGAACGACAAGTCTTTGACTTCCTGGGGTACCAATGGGCTCCTATCCTAGCCAACTTCTTCCACATCATCATTGTCATCCTGGGCCTCTTCGGCACCATTCAGTACCGACCACGCTACATTGTGGTGGTGAGTACATATGTAACAGACTAATGTGATGGTGGTTCACCTGACTATATTATATGAACAAAAGGCTTATCAATGTAGTTTTTGTATGATTCCAATCATTTTTAACATTCATTAAGTAAAAAATGCACTCGTATTACCCAATATAGTAGATATAATAGAAAAAAAGACATCTTAGACATAAATAAGACATTACATAGACTCACATGTTAGCATTTACAGTGTACTTTCCGCGATGGCTATTGTCTCAGGCCAACATTGGCCACCACGTAGCTCCGCAACTGCGTGCGAGCTCACCACACAATGACACAGCAGTCCGGGCACAGTGAAGGGGAACTACCGCTGTAGGTACGGAGCCGAATGTCCAACGTCCAACTCAAAACTAACTATACCACGCTACACCGCGGACATGTCTGCATGGTGGTGTTGCTGCGTCTTCTTCCTTGCGGATGGCGGGAGTCGAGTGGCAACCAGCTTTGAGGTGCATTACTGCACCTACCATGTTGGAGTGTGCCTCAGAGTTATGAATGTGATACGGCAACCGGAGTGTCCCGATCTTGTGGTGAAGCCGATATTATCCGATCTTCAAAACACAGCAGATCGGTTGCCGATCCCTATCCTGAAGATCAGATCGGGGGAACATATCTACCCCTGACTGCACGTCACTGGGAATAATGCAATGCCTGTTGTTT
The DNA here is from genome assembly GCF_027744805.1 of Dunckerocampus dactyliophorus. Lineage (NCBI taxonomy): Eukaryota > Metazoa > Chordata > Actinopteri > Syngnathiformes > Syngnathidae > Dunckerocampus > Dunckerocampus dactyliophorus. The sequence continues at coordinate 36,383,343 of NC_072819.1, forward strand.
CTATCTTTGAGAAAGGCCAGTATAAAACCAATTTATGTGCTTTTACACAATTTAGTGTTTTTATATTTGATACCCTATTGCCCATTTGAGGCATTAAAAGCCTATTTTGAGCAGCATAAGTGGGAGCACAGATGGTGACGAAAGAGAAAAACTGGATGACACAGAAATAGTCTTGGCATAAGGGAGTAAATAAGCAGAGTTCATTTTAATATGTCATTTGTTTGCCTACACAAACACCATTTATTACAAACAAAATAACAGAAGCAGGAGATTAGTAGTAGTAGTAGTAGTAGTAGTAGTACTTTATTAATCCCATAGCAGGGAAATTCACCTGTTACAGCAGCAAGCAAGATACACAAGGAAAGAATGCATAGTGACATAGTGAATACAAAAAGGTTCAGGAGTTGTAGAGCCTGATAGCGGTCGGTACGAAGGACCTGCGGAACCTCTCCTTCTTACACCGTGGGTGTAACAGTCTGCTGCTGAAGGAGCTGCCCAGGGAAACAACAGTGTCATGTGGCGGGTGAGAGGTGTTGTCCATGATGGATGTCAGCTTAGCCAACATCCTTCTCTCCCCTACTTCCTCCACGGAGTCCAGAGGACCGTCCAGGACAGAGCTCGCTCTCCTGATCAGCCTATTGATCCTGCTCCTGTCCCTGTCCGTGCTGCCCCCTCTCCAGCAGCCCACAGCATAGAAGATGGCTGAGGCCACCACAGAGTCATAGAAGGTCCTTAAGAGAGTCCTGCACACACCAAAGGATCTCAGTCTCCTCAGCAGGTGGAGGCGACTCTGGCCCTTCTTGTAGACGGCGTGGGTGTTGGTTGAAAGTTGCATTTAGTCGACGATTGGCAAAAGAAAAGAAAAAAAGTATGATGTGTAGCCTTAGAAATTTACATTGGTTGATCATTTTTTCTTGGTCATCAAATGTCTGCCTTTAGAACTTTGTAATTGTCTTGCTTTGTTATGGAACAGTACTCCTTCAATGTGTAAAGATTTGGCAAAAATTGTGCAGCGTGATGATGATTCTTCTTGGACATAAGTTAAGGATATGTCCTTTTGACCTTTAGGGTGATGACTAGAAACGTTTTATCAGCAGATACGAGAAAGGGACTTGTAGGATAAGAAGAAGAGGAAGTGTCAATTGACGTAAAAATGAGAAGTGGGGAAATGAAGGAGGCATCATGATTCAACATGTATGTTCTTACCAAAGTACACTTTATCGCTCCACATTTCCTCTGACACATTATAAACACACCACTCCACTCAGCGTGAGTCAGAGGATTTTGCAACCTGATGACCCTCTCTCAAAGTGAACACAGCTCAGTGCCACTCTGGCTGTCAACAGCTTGATGTAGGAGTGATGTTGTTAAATCCTCTTGTTCCTCGAGGGCTTGGATTTGCTTATTGAACTTACTGGCACCAAGACCAACGCTGAGATACAGGAGTATGACAGTCTAGAGTTAAAAACTGAATATAACAAATAAAACATGACTGCACTTGTAGGACTGTTTTGCTTCTTTGTCTTAATTGTAGTCCTTGTGAAGGAATGGAACTTAGCAGGATTTAGCTCTGAACCAGCCTGAGGCCCCCTCCCCCTCCCCCCTGCACACACATCCGTAGTTGCAGTTCTGAGCTGATCTACTTCAAGCTTTTAGGGATTACGTCTACCTTATTTGTCATCAAAAAGATTACTAATTTACAGTATGACACAACATTGTCATTAGAATTTAGGTCAAAATTCAGATTCATTACCATTCTTACATTCACACCCAACCAGTCTCAAATGCGCTTCATGTCCTTCAGGAGTTATTGTGTGTGAAAACATAACTATAAAGGTACATACAGTATTAAGATGGATGATGTAGCTGAGGTTCAAGGTCAGGACACCTGAGGCCTTACTTATAAAGCTTGCGTAAGCACAAAATGGGGCCGAAAAGTTGCGTACGGCATTTTCCACGGCAAGTATGGTACATAAAAAAAACCACAACTTCACGTGAGAATGTACGCCACCTTTGTAGTCGGCGTACGCATCTTTTGGAGACATGGCAAAAAGGTGACACACGTTTTAAGTGGTGAAGTGAAATCACATGTTAGAAACAAACATGCAACGGAAACCAATGAAGATGTATCCATCATTGCATGAAAACATCACGCCATTATTGACTTAAAACGTTTGTGGAAAGTGTTGTTATTTGATACGACACTGGTGGATATCATTTCTCATTTATCATAAACACCATTACACACGAGCGTATAGAATCCGGACTAAAAGATATATGAAAAAATACAACGCAGTGCAGGTAGTAAGGAAAAAAGAGATGATGACCCAAGACATCTGGTGTCAAAGTTCATAAATGTGTCATTTTTCAAGCAGTCTTCCTGACTGCTATCATCAACATCAGGAGGGACCACATATTGGCATCTGCTGTGTATTTTTTTCAATATAAATCTGACTCAGTTAAATCTGTGTCACGTTTTTTTAATGTATTTACACTGATTAATTAATTTTTTTCCTTCAGTATACAGTTTGGGCGGCTCTGTGGGTGGCCTGGAATGTCTTCATCATCTGCTTTTATCTGGATGTAGGCGGCCTATCCAAGGTGAGGCTTTTTGTGCTTACAAATACATATGTCATTATCTGCTACACGTGTTTCACTGAAACCTCAAGGCCGTAATTATCTTATACAAGGGTGTCTACAGCCTGCAGGCCAAATGCGGCCCGCCATCCATTTTTAACTGGCCTGTATCAAAATCTAAATATATAATTGACTATGGCCCGCGCACAGTATGTGCATAAATGTTTTGCCCTCTTAAACAGTAGGTGGAGCTACTGTATTGAACAAGCCAGAATCTCCACAAGGCACGTGATCCGAGAAAAAAATTGTTCAGGTGAACTATAAATGCCGGAAGAAAAGTGACCCTATGCATGGATATGCATCCTTGAGTGTCTGAATCTGTGGACGACATTATTCCGCTTCCACCGGGTGATGGCGCAAGCCCGGGGAGGGTGTGCCGAGTCTGCACGTAGGCTGGTACGTACCGCGATATTGTTAGTCTGAATAGAGGGGCTCGGCTTTGAGATAATAAGCCGAGCTAACGCTTTGTGAACGCAATCTTATTTTTTCTTGTCAATGTGAACAGTACAATTCCAACGTTTTCAAATGCAAGCCGTGCCTTGTTCGTATACTAATTTGAAATGTATCCATCATGTATACGTCTCGGAAAGGCCCGCTTTGCATACTTCGCAGCAAGTTCCCCATGAACTGCCATAGCCCAAATTCTTGCCCTCTTCTGTGTTAATCTCCCTCGATAAACAATTTGGTTTATCAAACTTTTGACAAAATACTTGAAATTGCCACAAATTCAGAAATCGAGGCGTATTTACTTCCGTAAACACACCAGGGGCTTCAAAGTGCGGTCTGGGGGCCATTGGCAGCCTACGGCTTGTTTTTTATTGGGCACAGAACATAGTAGAAATAAAATTAAACAAAACAACGCCAACAAAAATTTGAAAACACAGCTAAAAGCACTATGTAAAGAGAAAAAGCTTTAATATTGACACTGTTGGCAAATAATAACACAAAGCTTTGTCTGTGATACTGTACGTTTTGTTCAACCTTTTTACAAAATATAAAAAATATATATATACAAATATCAAAGTGGACCCTTTGTGATTTTGGTGGATAAAGTTTGGACACACATTACATTCGGTCACCTGCACAACATTTTGTCCACAATTTGGACATGTCTACTGTAAGGTATGCTGTCTTATGTCCAGATATTTAGGCTATGTTCACACTGCACTTCAATTCCGAATTTTTGCTCATATGTGACTTGTATATTGAAATGCTGTACACTATTTTTTAAAATTAGGTGAATTTGCACATAGTATTGTATCGGTATCGCCAATGCCAACCTCCACATTTTTTGGCTTCCTATCTGATCCGATTTTTTTTATAGTCTTGCCGATCCAATCCGGAACCGATGTTTTGTTTGTTTCTTTTAATAATAATAATAATCTTTTGTTGTTGTGGAATTGAGTATGGTTACGAGAGTAGCTCTTTAAAGCGTTAATAATACAAACAAAGTATTGCTGAATTTCCTTTTTTATTACACAGCATGACCAACAATATTGTTTGGCTTTTGTATCAAACCTCTGTGAGTCAGGTCCCTAATCCAATAAATCATCCAGTAAAAGATACAATTTGAAAAAATGGGCGTGCAAAATACTTTTAGGGTAGGACTAATCATTTGACATGATTATAGATCAATTTGAATTTTTTTTTTTTTAACAAACTCTCTTAGAGCCCTGTTTATTTTTTATTTTTCCCAAATTCTGTTTTCGCCATTTACATTTTTTAGAATTCTGTTTTTTTTTACCTTTTCCACTTATTTTACCAGCATAGAGTGTGTGCTATTTGCATTAGTGAATAAAATGCAAAAATCCTTACATTTATTGATGCAATACATCATTGGCCCATTTTTTCCAATCATTTAGAAATGGATGTAGCTTACCTAACTTTTCTAATGGGATGTCAGCCTCAGCACATATTGCTACAAAATCTTCCACAAACTGTTGTGCCGTGCTTGTGATTAAGGAAGATGGAGTCACAGATGTAATTCACATGGCATTATTAATGTAAGATATTTTAATGACACCCTTATTTTGTTTACACAATGCCAAAAGTGACAAAGAGCGTTCTTATTTTGAAAGCCGGAATGTGTTGTGTGTGTTGAGAATGACAATTGACGGTTGATACGCGCAGGGTGCAAGATGAACGTGCCTCTCGTCTTTTTTCACTCACAACCTGCACGTCGTCAGTGGACATAGTAAAATGGTCCTTACATTAAAGCAGTAAACACAACACAGTGAAAATATACTCATCCAGCCTGAGCCGCACACACATACGCGCACACACACACACACATGCACACCTACACTAGCTAAACTAAGCGAATCCCGCTAGCTTCCATTTATGCTTCGTAACAGAGGAGTTTCCAAAGTTTTTCGCCGCGGTTTGACATGTTTAGTAATGTTTGTAATTATCAACCGATTATGAGCTTTGATGCGCATTACTGCACCTACCATGTTGGGTGTGGCTCAGAGTTACGAACGTGAAACGGTGACCGGAGCGGCCCAATCTCGTGGCGGAAGCTTATATTATCCGATCTTCACAAATACAGCGGATCGGCAGCCGATCCTGATCCTGAGGATCATCCCTACCGAGTTACATTGACGTCGATGCAACCCGGACTTCCTTATATGGGCATGCCCAGACAAATGCTGAAGGCCTGCCCTCTCCCCGCTCTGCTTCGCTCTGCTCTGTTCACCGTGTTGGCACTCCAATGAAATGTTTGTTCGGGTGTGCCTGAAGAGGCAAGCATCAGGCAGAAGTGATTGGAGTTGCTCAGCAAGAGAAAAATCTGCTCATCTGTCAATGGCATTTCACACAGGAGTGTGTTGTGAACATGGGCCAATATGAAGCTGGACTATCCGCCAAACTGTTGCTGAAGTCTGACGCCTTTCCAACATTACTTGGTCATGTTGAATAGTCAGAACAGCAAGCTGTAAGTAACAATTTATCAGTGTCCTGACTGTGTTTATTTTGTGTAAGTAATCGGACAAAAGGGGTTTGGCAGCTGTATGGAAGTCTTCAGAAGCGCTTGGGAGTGTGACCAATCACAGCGGAGTGTGCTTGGCGGGAGGCGTACTTGGTGGAGGGCCAGGGGTGTCGAAAATTACACAGACTGTGTGGGGCGGAGGCAGGAAACACTGCAGGAAGAGGTGCAGAGTCTGGAAGATCTAGAAAGCTTTCTGTGCGGATTATCGTGTGTAGCTGCTCTATAGGAGTCCAGAACTACAACTGAAAATTTGGCCCGAAAATTTGTATAATAGGTCTTTAATGTCAGAAAACAATTGTTTGTTTCCAACTTTTTACTTTTCATTGCCTTTCCCGTCTTGGACATAAATTGTACGGTGCAAAGACGGCCATTTAGTTTGATGATCTGCCGTCATCCTTCCATATTTTAATTTGTGCCTCTTGATGCTTTTGATTGCACCACACAAAGCTGCTCCAGAGTTGTAAACCTTTAAAAGCATAATTGAGCATGCTGGAATTTTATTGCCACTGAATATTATTTATGACCGCTAAGTAAATGTGATCCACTGCCTTAGGTACTGTGGAACATAAACGTGTGAGGCAAGTGCCGCACACAGTAAACAACAATTCTTGCATTATATATTGTAATAAAAACACGGCTCTTACCACTAATCCAAACTGTGACTCAAACTCAAAGCTTCTTCACTTACCTCACCCGTAATTGCAAATTCTCTGAATCAAGGGTGTTTTCTTTTTAATGTATTTTGTTTTGTTGAAAGAACAACAGCTCCCTGTTGACTTTCAAATGTAGTTTTATTGATAAATAATCACATGTACATAGCTACTACATGCACAGATGTTCTGCAGCTTGATTTATTTAATCTTTTCAGCATCCCGTGGCTAGTACGTGATTATTTTTTATTAATGATCTAATTGCTGTTGTGTGCATACCTTTCTCGCCAGACATCTGCCCCCCTGCTGCATTTTCCCAAATGTTTCTCTCAGTTTAAATAGTGCTCTTTCTCGCTCCTCGTTGCTTCTCCTCTCAGCCGACCACCGTCACCCCCTCCCTTTCCCTTTGCACTGATGGGTCTGTTGCCCCAGTGGCTGCCCAACCATAGAGAAAAATGAATTCAGCCAACATTCATCTCACACCCACATCACAATTCCAAAATGAATTTCAGAGACACCTTCTCGAGCTCTGGTGCCTTTGTCATTGTGTGACAGACCTTAGCTCCGTCAAGTGTGTCTTGTCTATCACTTCACTCCGCTATATGCGTCCACCATGAGTGTGTGTTTGTGTGTGCTGTATAATGAACCTTGTTGGGGCCAGCTGTTCGGGGCTGAGGCTGGGCTTTAACCCAACAGATGGAACCAGCCTCGGCTCCCAGCACTGCATATGGTGGCCAGGAGGAGAGCTGCCTAATGGAGTGTGGACGCGCATGCACACACAAATACACACACACATACACTTGACACACAGCCTTCTTAGAAGCCCCTGACAGATTTTGTCATTCGACAGAGTCAACGAATTCAGAAGTGTGACGTAGTAGATATTATATGAGTAGATTGCACCATATTGTCTATTTCAAAAGTATATTTTTTCATTGTACTTTTCACGTTCTCGTATACCCAATATCTTGTATCGTCTCATGTCGTGAAGTGAGTGTCTCGTGACACCCCCAATGGCATGGCCTGGTGGTCAAGCCATACAAGAGCGTTGCTTTAACCAGTCTCATATTGATTTCATCTGAAAGCTTAATACAGGAATTAATCAGTTTAATAGCTTTGTTGTGAGTTGAGTTGTGAAGTCCAATTGAACCTGCCCAACGGATAAAGCTGCACTCGTCACATTCATCAAGTTGCTAAATGCACGTGACTTTATGGAAACTGTCCTTTGTGCCAATAGATGGTAATCACATGAGGCGTGGATGTTGAGAGTGGCATGGGAACGTTATCTCAGCCATGGGAAGGATGTAAATTTTGGGACACATCTTTGAATCAGTGGGTGTTTCAGCCTTTCAACGCTAGACACCCTCATCAATGGTGGCCAACTACAGGGTGATCATCAGATTAATAATTAAGCAAACATGTGGCAGAAAAGTAATCTGACTCCCATTTAAAAACATTATACAGTAAATTCAGCTGATAGATTCTGTTGCGATACCCCACGATTCAAGATGAACAACACATAGTTTCCATGTCAGACTAAATTTGAAGTTGGGATTTCTTCAAAAGTCAAGTTGAAGCAGTGGAAACCATTTGTCATCCAAATTGTGGACTACAGGGGAAAAAAATGGGAATCATTTTGAAAGCATCTTGATTAATCAACTGACTTCAATGAAACAGTGATGAAATGCACCAACAGGAGTTTCGAAGGGCGCAAAGTTGCTAATGGATTGAAGGGAAAGGTGACATTTATCCTGAGACTTTCATCTTCAACCCTTCAGAGAGACACCCAGCCAAATGTTTTTTTACATCATAAATACGAAATTACTGGAAACAAGATTATTGAGGCCTCCATGTACCTTTTGCCACTGAACGGGTCGGAATGGGTACTCCGTCTTGATGACGTGCTTAACAGAGACACTGAACAGGATACCGTGGTGTGATGAGTTTATTATAATAAGCTTTGATAATAACAAGACCAAACCGGGATGACAAACAGATATTTTGCCCATGAAATTGATCGTTGCTGCAATGTATGGTAAAATGTGACAAAGCGAATGAAGAATACATAAACAGTCAACATAAATTAGAGTTTCCCAGCCTTTCCTCTTTCTTCCTTCCTCCGGCTCAAGCAAGTGCGCGCGATTTATTGCTTTTGTGTGTGTAAGCATGCACACCCACCTGTGAGCACACCCCTCTACACCCGTGCAGCCTATACACAAACTTATAACCTGTCTCCTACTCTAATATTTGGGCATTTGGATGTTCTTTCTTTAAGTTTATACAGATTTGGGAATAACCTTTAATCACTGAGAAGGAGGAATTGATTTGTGTCTTGGGATGCACGGTAGAGTGACAATCACAAACATAGTATCTAATCCAGGCTTTATATGGATGTGTGTGTTTTTAGCACTTTTAATGATAAAGACGTTAAACGTTACTCATGTAACAGTTTGATTTGGCATAAGTTGATTAGTCATGCCTGTTGAGTGGGGCGCACAGATGACGTCATGTAAAGGCAACTGTTGTGGTTAAAGTGTGGTTGGCAGTTAGCACACGTGGAGTTGAATAAGTGGAGCCGGCACGTCCTCTCCAAAGAGCACAAGTTTGTGAGTTTTTGTCCAGTAAAGAGTGACTCTAGACACCCTACACCTCGGACGCAACACTCGACTCAGTCTGCCTGTGATGTCACCACCACGCTTTATATTGGATTTATACTGCGTGTTGGGACCACATCCAACTCGACTCGTAAGACTTTAGGCCTTTCAAACTCATGGATCGGAGCTTCAGGACAAGATAAAAGGTGTGTAGGATATAAATTCACTTTAATATCTATCTGCAGATGAAATTTTGTTAAAATCTGGTGGTGCAAAATATGCTAATTTTGCCATGGAAATACTGTGTACAAGCAATTTTTTAGTGTGCCCTGGAAACGAATACAGCGTGCTGCTGCACAGGCCTACATGAAAATTATGACACTTGATTTTTTTTCCTGGACTTTTTGACTATCAAAAAAAAATTTAATGGCTGTTCTGTGTTCTGCATCTATTATTTATATTTTTAATTGTTTTTTTTTCAATACAAAAGTTTTTGCATTGAATGAAAAAATCAATCTCTGTCCCTTCCTTCCTGAATGCTGTGAATAAATTGAATACCGCTCATGTTTTCTTTTGTTTTTTCTTTTCCAGGACAGTGACCTGCTGACATTTAACATCTCAGCCCATCACTCATGGTGGAGCGAACATGGGCCCGGCTGTGTTAGGAGAGAGATGCCGGAAACTGAAGGGTTCTATACCACTGAGAGCCATTCCTACATCACTGTCATGGGCTGCCTCATGGACTACCAGTACATTGAGGTCATGCACAGTGGAATGCAGATCCTGGCCGCGGTGAGTATTTGCACTAGCCAGTGAGGTGTCATACATAGATATCATTGATGTCCCATAAATAATATGTTATGTTGCTTTAATCTAAAAACAGGAACACTAAGTACTTTCAGATTGTCATGTCTGTGTCTCTACTCCCTTCTGGTTGGATGCGTGGTTGAAGTGAGGGCAGCCAGCCAAGCAGATAGCAGGCTAGAACTCAAAGGATAAATGAAAAGAAAAGGTAGAAAGCAAGGTCTCCCTTTGTCTTTGTAAGATGGCTTTTCAAGGTTGCCCTTCTGAGAGGCCATGAAATATTTAGTTGGGGCTCCAAGGATGGTCGTTTGTGTCATTTAGATGAAGAATGTGAATCTGCTGGCCAGTAATCACTGTCTACTCAGATTCACCATGTGTCAGAAAGATGCTGATGATAGAAAATGATATTCAGAAGAGAGGCAGAGGTAGATTGGTCTCTCAACTTGTAGATGGCAGGTTCGATCCTCTGTTCCCCCTCAGGGCTTTGAATGTACCCTTGAGCAATATGCTGAAACTTCACGCTCTGATGCTGTATCATCAGTGTGTTATCATCAGTGTGCAATGTTTTTGTTGTCTAAATGAAGCAACATATAAAAACAGTTTGAGAGCTCAGGTAATAGAAAACTATTACTCAGTGCTTATAGCCACTTCATCATACTTTTATCCCTCGAGTAACCATTTGACTCAGGTACAAGCATTTAAAACTATGTTATGGCATCATTCATCACCTTTTTGGAATACTTTGCTCGACACCCCTTTAAAATTCTTCATCATCCATAAGTACCCCTGCACATTATTGAATTCTTTTTTTCCCCTCCACCATTCTAACCGTGACTCATTTTCCCATCAGTGTCATCAGCAAAAAATCTAAACTCCATTGTGCCACAGCCACTGATATAAAAAGACAAATGGAATCCAGGCAAAATAATGTTCATAAGAGGAATAGTGATGAGATGTTGGATATTTCTTAAACCGTTAAACAAAGTGCACACAAATACGCATAGATATTGCATATAGCGGAGGTATTACCACCACAGGACATTCACAAATAATTCCCTGGCAACAAACATGGGATTTTGTTAGTGACAGTTGATCATAGAAAGCATGTCAGTCTTCTCACCCTTTGTTCCATTGTTTATTTCCTTTACTTTCCATGTCCTCGCCCTCTCACAGTATATCAGCACCGCCTGTCTTCCTGTCTAATTTTCTCACCAGGATATGAGGCCGTTTGACCTTCATGTCTGTCAAATCCTGTCTATGAGTAAAAAGATGGCGCACTTAGCTCTCTGTTGGCCCGTTTCACTCACTTTCCCCTACCGTCTTCTTGGTCCACATATGCAGTGAAGACATTTTGATGCCATTTACCTGTCTGCTTTGAAGTGGGGCTTGTGTAATGGCTTAACGGCTCCCCAGAGCACAGCTAGCTATTACTTGTTAAGGCTGTATTTGCTCATCGAACAGGGCATTCAACTGCATGAAAACAGCATGGGCGCCCCCACCCAACTCCACCCCATGAAAACAGCATGTACGCCCCCCCTCAACTCCACCCCCATCCTCTCAACCATCCCCACATCTATCAACATTGTCGGGATGCTCCCTCTGAGAAGTCCATTAGTCTTGTTTGATTTCAAATTTATGCAGAACACGTGTCCCCTGTCCCCTGTGTGTGTGTGTGTGTGTGTGTGTGTGTGCCTGTGTGTGCCTGTGTGTGTGTGTGTGTGTGTATATGTATCTGTGTGTCTCTTCTTTCCTCTAGTTGTGTACATGCTGCATGCTGAGCAAACTGGTGGTATCACTGATGTATGTGTCTTTGTATCTTATGGTAATATGTCCAGAATTAGCAAATGCTTTGTCTTTGTATGACAATAGCACAGAGCCCATGTGTAATATGCCTGCATTTACATTGCATTTTCAATGCATGTTTTCCATCAACTCACAGGAAGGATTTAAGTTAAGATGCGGTTGCTAGGCATCAGCCAAAAACAGGGAGGGGAAAAGAAAAAGACCTCAAGACGAGAGAATTAGTCTCCTGAAGCCTACTGAAAGTCATGTCAGTCTACTCGCACTATATCATGAACACACCAGCATCTGTCGTTCTACCTCAAAGGCTGTCTTTGCCAACAGATTTAATTGTTAATCTGGTTTCCAGGGAAATGGATTTTCCTCTGATTATTTTCACTCAAATATTTGTTCTTCTTCTGAGAAGCAACGCAGGAGGATTTGGATGGGGTAAACAAGCAGCCACCTTTCTTGTAGCTTGTAGTTTGGTTATTTACTGTAACTGTTTGCTTTTTGTTCTTTTTATTTGTTTCCTTGTCAGATGTCCCATTTTCACTCCTTCTCTGACTTCATCTGAATTCTGTTGGCTAATGCTTGTTTGCTGGTGCAGCTTTCATTCCTACATGTGCAAATCTCTCGTGTCTGAGAGGTGTGTTTTAGGACATTAGCATGCTTTGCCATGCAGTTATTGGGTGTGAAAGATGCAAATTAGGCAACGCAGAAGACACTTAATAACTCCATGTGGGCATGTGCATGTGTGTTTGATGATGTGGGGGTGGCAGAAAGGAACAGGTGGATATGGTCTCTGCAGACCCAATCTCATCATGTTTTGTCATTAAACTCTCAGCTACGCACACACACATAAACATCTAACACATCTACAGCGGCGCCTGTGCCTCATTGTCAGGCGGAGGGTCCTGTGTAATTAACCTACAAGACATTTGCACTCCCCTCCCTTTCTTTCTCTCTCTTGTCAACCTCTATTGCGCTATTTTATCTTGGACTTTTTTCCTGGCGCTGAGGCATAATCAGTTGTGTGGTCATTCGCTTGTAGATCGACACAGATTCTCATCATTGCTCACAAACATACATATGTGTCATCTAATTACCAGTAATTACTATTTCAAACGTTACAAAGCTGTTACCATTACATTACATTAAATGTGGCGAGTTATTATGCACTGATATACTGTATAACAGCTTGCTCAGCCAGGCACAGGACAGGAGCTGCAAATAAAATAGTTGTTTTCTGATTTTCTTTCTTTGGTGGGGGAGGACGGGACAGACACGTAAGTAATGATGATTGGCTAAAGGGAGAGTACAATTTTATGGTAAGCCAATCAGTGTCAGAGTTCAGGTAGGTGGGTGTTGTTGTTACAAACGTCAACACGCCACACAAGAGAACTACATGCTGCAATGGCGAGTCGGGAGGGGTCTGTCAAGTTAAAACTGGTGTTTTCAGAATGTAAGCACATGCACGACTTCAACGTGAGAACATCCGGTTTGTGGGTTTCGCCCGTGGTACTCGGGAATTGGGTGTTTGGACTTGTGCATTTAATGGTTGAAGATAGTCGGGATGGGTTCGCCTGCCTAGGTAGTGGTGCATTTGGGCTTTGTTCTGGGGTTTCACCCGGGGACGCGGGTTTATCTAATCTCATAAAGCATCTTTCAATGGCACTACAAAGCTAAATCCAAATTGTTTTACATGTTTGAAAGTTTGTTTTTTATTTTAGTAATAGAATAATTACTTTCCTTGGTAACTAATTACATTTATGAAGGAGTATTTCTGTTACTTGTTCAATTACCTACGTAATTGATGTTTACTCTTTATTTGTCCCTGTCCCTGGTTGCTATGGAAATTAATTGGCTTGTTACAGAACTTTTTTCCAACATGAAAGTGTTTAATGCCTTGTAGACTGATTTTCATGATTGGGTATGCACTGTGAAAATGTAAAATGTCGTTCTGGGCTGGTCTATTCAGTGAAAAACTGACCCTCATTAGCCTTTGCAGATCCGCATAGCCTTTTCTCCACTTACCTCAGAAGCTGACTGTGCACATAGACACACGCACGCACACACACACATACACACACAAACGCACGCACACACACAGATAAAACTTTCCTTTCACCTTCATTATTACTATCAGTACTACATCCCTTCTAACAGGGTAACAAGTGAATGGCATCCTGGTGGATGGAATTGCTTTAGCTGTTTCCCCACATCCACAATGAACTTTTTGTACTCAGTTGTACAATTTAATGTGCTTTCCTTCTGACCATTTTTTTGGCCCTTATCACTGCTCAGTGCTCAGAGGAGACAGAACAGAGATTCACGAGAACATTGTGTCACAGAAGTTAAAACAAGGGCACACCATGGTGAGGACCAAATGTGTCTTTCTTCCTGTTAGTGTACATTTATGATGTGATATTATGAGAGTCTATGCATGAATCTAGATAGCTGTGTGTCATGGAAAAGGAGGTTCCCAAATGACAGGTTCCCAAATTGTCTTTACAACAGTCATTTTTATTGCAAATGTTGATCTGAAATCGAGGAAGGATGAGGACAAGGAGGAAGCTGGTGCCTCAATTACTCGCGGGTAGTCTCGGAATGTAACCCCCATGAACAGCGGGGAGTTATTGTATTGTGATGAATCTTAGATGTGTTTTTTCCCAATACAGTATGTTGATTATTGCATAGTTGCTATATCGCAGTACTATAGTGATTGTTAACAAAATATTGTGTTAAAAATTCTGTAATTCCCACCCCTACTTTTAGGCCTTGATGAATAGTAAACAAGCATGTATGCATGCACACATACACAGGCATATACAGTACACACACAGAATACAGGGTGTGCCCCTGCTGTTAACACAATCTATTGTGTTTGATAGTGGCTTTATACATGTGCTAATTCACCACCATTTTGTTGCTTCAATAATGGAAAGAGTGAGAGGAGCAATAAAATACTAATGAGGTCAGGGGGGCTAGTGAGAGAGAGAGAGAGAAGGGAGGCAAGAAGAGTTATGTATCTTATCCAGACCACATCGTGACAAACTCTTTGTTTTACCAGACACCACAGTAGTATATTGGATGTATATTGAATTGTATTTTTTTGCTCCATTGCAAATGTTACATCACCGTTTTTCATCAAGCTATTAAAGCAAATATATCTTGTTGGGAGGGGGGAAAGAGCACTGTTTTCACACGGTTTGGCACGGCAGATTGCCAACTGATGGATGCATGGCAGGGTGAAGACCCACTGCCTCATCCCCGTCTTTCACTGGGTCTGTTTTGCAGATGATGACAACCCTCTGCCACTTTCTCAGCGCTCAGTCACTACTAGCTGCGGTCACTTATGGAGCTGTCTGGTGTGTTTGTACACGACTGTATGTGTGATGCCGTACATTGACTATGCGCTTTAAATGCTGAATCGTTTTCAGTCGTCTATTGTATATTTTCATGAAATTTCTTTATTTGCATATATTGGTATGGATATCATCTTTCGGTTCATGCATGACTGAACACAGGCCCGTTTTCCGGTGGACAAAAAATATCTGTGGTCAGTCATGCATGCAATTTTGCAATACATTTTGGTATGGACCAAAGGATGATGTCCATACCAACATATGCAAATAAAGAAATTTCATGTAAATATTCAATTGTAACTTTAGTGGCTACTTTTTGTCCCCGTTTTCATCATATAATAATTAAGAATGTAAATCTCTTTGTGATAGACGATTCGATTTGAAACTAGATACACAGGTTACAATTAGATTCAAAAACGATATGTTTTAAAAACAGAAAGATTTGATGCAGTATACAAACGATACGATTCGATTCGATATGATACAATTCTACAGTTACATTTGTTGACATTAATCTTACATTATAAAATAAAGAAGCCAATTGTAGTGGCATTCTTACAATATTTTCAAATGTATAAAAGATCACATCATATGCCCGAAGCAGGGGTCCACAACCGCCCAAACTTTCAGGTGTAATGATTAAAAAAAACACAAAACATTTTTTTTGAAAATAACTACATCAATGTGTATGTAAATGGATATCAGTTTTGGTAATGGACCGTTATTTCATTCAAAAAATATAGATAGATAGATAGATAGATAGATACATACTTTATTAATCTCCAAGAGAAATTCACGTTTCCAACAGCTCTGCAAAACTATCATAATGAACTTCATCACCTAACCACAAAATAAAACAACCAAGGCAAGGCATGAGGGAAAAGTAAATTAGATCGCTATAATGTATGCACTGCTACTATGTACATCCATTCTCGTCTTCAGTCACGGTAAGTGGTGTGAATGTACGACAATCCTTTCACCAGCAGCCTAGGCTATTGTGTTATTTAAGAGAAGCTCTGTCAACCGGTTGCTAGTTTTGTGATACCCAGTTCATGTCTCTACAATCGATTAATCTCATGATTTATGGCAAATTCTTAGCGATCCAGGAGGCTGCTACCAATGCAACCGTGTCTCTTGCTTGTCAAACTGGATATCCGGTCACATCGGTTTAGCGGTCCCAAATCTAATAATAATATATTAACATCATATCACTACTAAATTACTAAATGCCATATCACTTAATTCTTATATATTTCTTAAAATATTACTTCTTTGATTACATATTGTAAATATTTTTCTATATTTTATTTACATACTGGTCTGCACCAGAGAAGCCGCTGCTTTAAATCTCATTGTACATGTGTATAGTGACAATAAAAGGCATTCGTCTTCATGCACGGTTTATTAATTAATATATTTTTGAAAAAACATTATAGAGTGAAGGAGGGAAATTTGAACCGCGATGTGGTGAGGAACGACTGTACAACAATTGGTTGGTCGGTGGGAATGTTGGCAGGTTTGCAAAAGCCAAAGCAGATGTCTTTTAAACACACATTAAAACCTTAACCCCTGTACGTAAGAGCTGTCGAAAACTCATGTTAGAAGCTTATGTTATCCATTTAAACAGATGACTTCTCAGAGTGTCAACTATTGGCATGTGGCATACATACTCTTCCTGTGACTGTTTTAGTGCATGTAAATGCACTGAGTGTCTATGTGTGTTAATTTAATCTTTAAAAAGTCAAATATGATGTAATTCAGGTGTTGAAATGCATTTTAAAATGCAATATTCCAGATTTTTTTTGTACACTGACAGTCACAGAAAGGTTACACATCTTTTCGTTGGAGACACTTGAACTTGTGGATTTTTCTGCTGTTATCTGTTAAAGCAGTTCTTATGAGTGAAGGGTTTCTGCCTTGGTGACATCCCCGCTGTATCGTTCTGTGTTGTCTAACCTCTCTTGTCCGTTTACAGCTCCTGGGCTTTGTGTACGCCTCCTATGTGGTCAGCGCCATCACTGAGGAGGAGGACAGCTGTAAGTAGTCAGACCTCACCACTACACAAACAGCATTGCAACAATAAAAGAATAACACCTTGGCTATTTTCTGTTGTGCTTGCTGGTGATTCTGATCCTCTGGCTTTCTCACTTTCTCATGAGCCATTTGTTTGTCACTCCAGCTGTCTATTCCCTGGTAGGGTGGCTTTTTTTAAGTGTCAGAATTGCACCTCCCCCGATGTGTTGTTCCATCACCACCTGTGCTCATGTCCGTTCATCATACAGCTCTTACAACGAGTCATACTGTACATGTCCATGTTTCTGTTAGATGTAGAACAGGTCATACCTGCACTTGAGCGAGTGCGAGCGCATAACGAGCTGTTAGATAAATACACAAATTAACTGCGACTGTCCTTCTTTGCTTGTCGTGTAAGGAGAGAGGGTGGGAAAAAGCGGCATAGTGAAAGGAGCCACAAGAGAAGAGTGAGAAACCAGAGAAGGCCACTCGTGATGAACGACCCAGCTGCTGTGACCTCATGGGCAGCAGGTCAGAGGTCCTTCTCTGGGTTAGCCAATCAGAGAACAGGAACATTTGCTCAAAGGGTCCGTGGGAGTCATAAATATCTGATCATCATAATTCACCAGGACTAATACTGTAGCTTTGTCCTCATGCATGGAGCTATACCTTTCACGTTTTAGTCAACGCTTTGAAAGGGAACGCATGAAGGCTTTTGTTGCATACTTGTAATGGGTGAATGGCTCTGTGAGGATTAGCTGTGACTGTATGGGCTCTTTTAGGTGGAGAGGGCGTCATTGTTGAGTACAGATTATAGTAAATATGGATTCTGGTTGTAATCACGTCAGCCACTTTTGTCAGACACCCAAAGTCTGATGTGATTTTAAACACACAACACAAGCTAATTGTATGCTCACCAGCAGTCCCTTGTAATTTGGTGTTGTCTCGTGTGTTCATGTGGCGTAGTGGCGAAGAGCTCAAACTCTGTGGTCACATACCAGAGATCCACTGGCTGTGGAGCAGTTTGCATTTTACTCAACTGATCCCCCCATCCTTTGAACGCTATCATTTAAGCACTGTGCACTCCCAAATCAAGCCTGGAGGGAAGTGTCCTCTCGGTTAAAGTCCAAAACCTTTACCAAAACCTAAAGATACTCTAAAACCATGTTTACATTTTAATCGTTATGCTAAAAATTTGTATTCCCTTTGTAGTGTTACATTTGAAATGGAAACTTTGTGTAGGTAGTACTTATGCAGTGCCTCTGCGAAGCCTAAGCAAGACATTGAATGATTTTAGTCCCCACTACAATGGAGCTGATGTATTTTGAGAACATGTTTGTGTTCAACCCAAAAACGTTTGTGGTTGGCAAAGGTCAAGGGTCAAAATGTAGTTCAAATTTTTATGGGTATTTTTTATGTAGAAGGTAACTGCAGTGAAATGTCTTGGACAGGAAATTGAGTTTGCATGTTTTCACTGCATTCCTTTATGGCGACTACACTCCGGATATAATTAAAATGTAGTTGTTCTGTGATCCAGGCTGAACTGCAGTAAATTGCGGCTACATTACTTCTGACTGCAAGCTCTTTGTTATTATAATTAGCTGTGTTCACACACATACTCACGCGCACACACACAAAGACAGGTGCCCTTGCTCTCATTTTCCATTCTCATTTGATGTGTAGATTAAAGCAACTGTCTGCATTGAGCACCCTTCCTGCCTCAGCATTTCTCCTCCTCCTCAGAGCTTCCTTCCCTTTACGTCTCTCATCTCTGATGTCTTTAATGCTTTTTTTAAGCGTCTCTGCCAGCAGCAGCCATGGAGTTATTCTTTTTGCAGCTCGTACAATATGTCCCACTAATGGGAACAGAATAGGAAGAACTTTCTTTACATTTGCTACAAACTTCTACATGGTTTTATGGGTGACGATGGTTATACATTTGGTGTGCAGAAGTCAAGAACATTTGGCATTGCATTAGAATCCAAAAACTTTAGAATACAAAAGCTTTCTAATAAAACAAAAAGGAGGAACGGATAACATAGTTTTGTTCTGAAGCTCAACTCGAATAATAAATAACCTCCCACAAATTCTGTATATAATATATACTCTTCTACATTCACTGAACTGAACGTCACAGTCAACATGGTCGTAAATGCTGTAGTTGTTTGAGGTTTATAACCATTGGGCTTTATTTGCTTGCTTTGCTAGTAAATGGCAACAGCATGTATTACAGCCATCACCAAATGGCGGACCTCAGTCTGGATCTGGACCCAGTTATGGTCCTTTATGGACCTGTGACCAATTCAAGTGCATGGGACATATAGTAACATATAATCATGCTCGCGGACCGATCGCATGGCAGTTTGCGGGCGTAATTACTTCAGTTATTACGGTTAACGTGACAGCAAACGTGGTGACGTCAATCAAAATGAGCCAATGAAATTGTTTGTTTACCTGCTGAGCGAATGACAACCATGCATCCATCCATTTTCCTTGCCGCGTAATCTTCGAATAGAACCAAGTGTGTTGTCTGTCAGTGCGTCTCAATTATTTTCTGTCATGCCCCCACTGGGGGACAGAAATATTTTCGCACCTTCCCATTTTGAAATACTATTGAGAAACTGGTAATATCTATTTATTTTTCTGTACTGTACAGACTGAAACCAGCAAAATGCGACAAAATGGAGAGCAGTGAAGCATGCAAGCATATTTAAATTGTATGCCGAGTGTGACAAATTCAACATGTTGGCAGGTCTGCACTAATATCGAAAGTCCTTCCTGCCTCACGCCCCCCTTACAGTTCACCGTACACCCCGCGTCCCCCAGGTGGGCCCGTCCCACTATTTGAATAGCACGGGTTGTCGGGTGGTGTGCCTGGTTTCATTTGATTACATTTGATATTCATATGAGCTAGTCTGTTTGACGCAATTTCAGGCATAATAAGGTTCGGACCTTCGCTGTGAAAAAAATTGCATAAACGGACCTTACTCAATTTTAATTAAAGACCCCTGGTGTATCAGAACCCTAGTGTTCTGCTTAAAAAAACACAGGTCCCTAGTCACTACTTGTACTAGCGTCATTTAGCACCTTGCTGGTCAATAATTAGGGAACTAGGGAACACGATGGGGCAACACAAGTGGCAGAAGTAGGAAAGAGACAAGAAAGGACAGGGAAGTGAGTTTTTATGGGGAGCAGAGGCAGATGTTTGTCAGTGGGGGCATGGGGGAGAAGTGTTGAGGTGTTGAGAGAGCTATGCAGCAGCAAGACAACATGAGACAAACCTCAACCCGCTGATATTCCGAGAGTTTCTGAGGTCTCCGATTGCTCGTGCCCACGTCAACTCATGTTTGCACTGACAACAAGTGATGTCATGTGATCTACAGTGTCAAGCTTTGACCTTTTTTTGATGAGACGGGATATTTGCACATACTGTAACAAAAGACAGACAGGAGTGTTCTCTCATGCTGTGCACTCTCCAAGGAGATGGATAAGTTAGATTTGTGTCCCAAAGCTTGTGTACAACTCACACATAAATGCCAAAACGCAAAAGCACAAAAAGACACTATCGGCCAGACAATAAGCATCACCGACTAACAAGGCTTTAATAGTCCTCTGTGTGTTTGTGTGTTAGGCTGGGCATGCGTCTGACACCGTGTTTGTGTTGCCTTGTGAATCTTAACACAGACTTATCAGTGGCTCTCAGACACACCGTCAGCGCGAGTGGTGCGGAAAATCCTCTTTGTAAAGTAGGTCATAGAGTTAGCCGCCTAGCGCTGGGATAAGCTCACTTTAGCATGTCTGCTAATTATATTGCTGCCCTATGTGCTGAGTCACGTCTCCGCAAAATCCTTCAGAGCAGAACTGTGAACCTAGGGGCTTTGGTGGGTGGATGGAATGTTTGTGGCAGGTTGTCCTCAGGTTATGAAGGCGCCAAAGGCTTTTACAGTTATGTTTTTACATCAATGCGCCAAAGAATCAAGCATATGTGGGAATAATTCAAATTTCAAAGTTTGGATGTAATGTAACCAGAGTCAGCGGGCCCTTTAAGCAATGTGGGATGGTAAGGGGAAAGGTTCGCCAAAAAATCTGGGATTTTTAAAAAAATTATTTAATTATATTAAAAGTACTAATAATACTAATGGCAAGGGTTGCCAAAAAATCTGGGAAAATTTTTATTAATTATTTAATTATATTAAAACTACTAATTACTATTAACTCTTAAAATAGACAAACTCACATTGATTCAAACGTATAGCAATGCCCAATTAATATTGCTACAAATGATGACAAATAAGTCTCATAATTTTTGTACATAGTTTTGTATATAGCTGTAAATAGGTATTTTATAGGGATGTCCCGATCTGATCTTCAGGATCAGGATCGGCTACCCATACGCTGCATTTTGAAGATCGCATAATATCGGCTTCCACCACGAGATCAGTTTGATACGGTTGCTGTATAACTTTCGCAACTCAAAGCTGGTTGCCACTCGACTCGCGCCACCCGCAAGAAGAAGAAAACACAACAACACCATGCAGACATCTCCACGGTGTACCGTGGTGAAGTTAGTTTCATGTTGGATGTTGGATATTCTGCTCCGTAGCTACAGCGGTCGTTCCCCCTGACTGTGCCCAGACTGCCTCTGTCACAGCAGTCCGGGCAGTACTCCAGTGTTCTCAGCGCACCGCAAATTCACTTTCTGGAACCAATTAACCGCGATAAACGAAGAATTACTGTATATTATATTTCAGATTTGTTTGTATTTCTTTGTATTGTGTTCATATAAAATGGATGATACGTCATCTTACAAATTAAAGACAACGGCAAAAACAATGGCATTCAATTTCTCATGCAAGCGATGTAAATCGCAGATGGAGGGGAGTGCCCTATAAAATCTCACCCAAGGTGTCTGAATGTAACATCATTTTTATCCTTACTATATAGTAAGGAAGAGCTACACAAAATTTAGGTCCTAGCACCAACAAATCTACCCTAATGGTGCTAAACAATATTTTTCAACAATAACATTCTATTAATGTTGCTATCAATCTCTAATTACAAGCAATTACATCAATTCTATCTATTAGTAGTTGAATGATTGACTGTATGATGAAAAATAATAGGATTGAATGACTTGCAAAGGTGCTATGTTAGAATGTAGAAACAAACACTGAACAATCTGCTGACACGGAAATTAATTATTTCAGATCCTTGCCTGAATTAGTATTTTACATACATGTACTTCCTGATGCTCTCTTGGCCACCTTCACCTTTTGTGCATTCAGCATAAATCAATTCCAGTTTTCTTTAAAACATATTTTAAAAGGAGGCAACAACAATGAGGTTCTCCTTGAGTTTGCAGCTTTGTGTTGTATCTCCTCCAGGTTGACACTTTATGATATCTTTAGCTGCCTATCTGCTCGTTATCTCAATTTCTCTGCATACCCTCACCATTTTTCACCCCCATTTTTCCTCACACTCACGTTCTCTTTTCATCCTTTCCGACCCATTTTCTCCCCCCTGGTGTTTCCCAATATCACTCAGTGATTCATGTCTCTGTCAGCCTGACCCAAACACAACCACTCACACAAGGTAGCAAAGGTAGAATTACACCTCACTGTCATTGTTTATCAGAGCCAATGTTCCCCCTAATTTTTCAAGTGTCTGAGCATACACACAAACAAGCCGAGTATCCCTTGGACCTCTGTGAACGCCATCAGACGTGCACGCTGTAGCATCACAGCTGTCCAAAACCTGAGAACTGAAGTAGTCCAACTTCCCATCTGTTGTATTTGATATATATAAGTGTTGGTCAAACAGATGATAAGGCGTATTTTAGAATATAGTGAAGATTTCCAATCCCAATCCAATCGCAGCGGTGAAAACCTGTCACTGTGAGTGGGGATTCCCCCGAAAATGAGACTTTATTGTTGGTTGTATATATTTTTCTACTTAGGATAATGTTTTGTCATGATTGTTAGACTTTCCCCTTCAACTTGGTATTAAAATAATATGCAGACTAAGTCATAGCCAATGTGAATGGACGAAAAAAGTGAAGCCCAAATTCAACCCTTTCAAACGGAAGGATGCTTACGTGCTCATGTGACACTTTATGAAAATGTGACCATGCAAAATACAGATTTTTGCCCCGGAATTACTAGAAAAATAATTAAACAATTAATTATGTTAAGTGTTTCAAGTTAAGGTTTATGTGTGTCAGGCTTTCTCACATCGGCATCCATTATCAAGTTCTTTGCCATTACTGGTGCTCTTCTGTGGTGGCTTCCCAACACGATAAAGCAAAAGCAAATCATTCATCACTAAGATGAAGTCTCTTTAGATATGCTGAAGTCTTGCGAGATATGCTGACACCTCGCATGACATCCCAGGTTCAACCATGTTTCAAGGCATATTATTCCAGAATACTTTGGTTGAATTCCAAATTGTTCCAGTCTTGAAGGTGCTGGACTCATGGATAAAGAAACAAGCAGAGACTTTGCATGTCTGTGACTGTCTGATCAACAGATAAAAATGAAAGTGACAGGAAAAAGGATAGGGGAGAGAAAGCCCAGCCCTCATCCTGAAAACCTATCAGTATTCAGCAGAACACCACTGCCGAATCTTATCACAATGGACCTGATCTGGTCTTACAGTATTTTCCAGGGTGGTCCTGTGTTTTTTTTCCCCATCAGTATTTGGTTTGCAGGATGTAGCTGCTCATTTTATCCCAGAGAGCGGAAGCCGCCACTTGAATCACATTATTGTCAGTATCAGTTGTTCTTTCCATGGTGTGTTTGCAGGGGCTTCCAACTGGACATGCTAGCCTCTTTCATAGCACGCCTTTCACGTAATATCTCTTGTCTCCTGTCAATCAAACCACACAGTGACCCCCCTACATCCCTGTGTTCCCTCCCTCTCCGCCTTTGTGTCTCAACAACATCACAGAGGCTTTTCCTTCATCTAGAAAACGTCTCTCAGCGTCAGCCACATAATCAGCAGCAATTGTCCCTCTCTTGTGACACACTTCCTGCTTGCTCATCCGCCCCTCGCCTCTAGTCTGACCTCTTAAGTGAGGAAATAAACCGAGCAACTGGAGTGTTTGGCGTGCGTCTGAAGGTCATCTCTGTGTGTGAGCGATAAAAATGCCAGGCTTTTTTGACGGGCTGGCAGCTTCCACCTGTTCCCTTTGGCTCGAGGCAAACGCACAGATTAAAGAACTGATGTATTTTTATTCTTTTTAGGCGTCTGTTTTTCAGACACTAAAATAAACGTTAAAAAAGCATGTTTTGTTTCCATCCTCAACCTTCTGTGTTACATCTGTTTCTTTTCTCGCTTTTGTTCTCATACCATTGCATGTTTTGATATTTATATGCTGTCTGTTTTTTTATTTATGATATATTTATGTTCCATCCTTTGTTTTCAGTTGATTTTATTGGTGGATTTGACCCATTCCCACTCTACCATGTCAATGAGAAACCATCCCATCTTCTCCTAAAGCCAGTGTCCCTGTAAGTACAGATGTGCTGTCACCCAGCCATGTGTGTATGTGCATCCATGTGTTCTAAATGAGACCATGAGCAGGTGCATGTGAATATTCACCTTGCCTTTACTGTTTGCATGAGTCCCTGCCTCAAGGTTACATATTCAATTTTCCCCCAAAGCACATCATCAATCAAAACAACTGTTCCGTGATCCACATTTAGGATAAATTCACTTAAATCGTGGAAGTTGGACCCTGGGGTGTTACAGCCGGTCTGAAGTGCACTGAGGATTGTGGCATGTGTTTGCGTGATACGTGTGTCCCCTCACTGCACACAATGGAAAATGTTGAAAACTTGATGAATCAGTTCACTTGTGCATAGCTTCTTTAATAACAATGGGTCTAGCAGGTCCTGTAACAGTCCCTACCAAACATGTCACATGCGTGCATGCATATTTTATTAGCTTCTTGACAGTTTAATCAGCTCTGTCTCTAAGGAGGAAGGAGGAAGCCCTTGTTTCCCATAACCTCTTGGCAGTTATATCCCTGATGCTTTCTTGCTTTGCGTGTGTGTGTGCAGGCAACCGGTTCTGACTAAAATATATCATAAAGAAGGCCGTTAATTACATTCTATTTCTAATCCCTCTTGTTTTACAGGAGGATAAGCATCATGTTAGAAAAATGCAACATACAGTATGTGCTCATTCTCAAACCCCAGAGACACACCCCAAAACAGGCAGCCTTGCCACAATACATGCTGCAGTAGGATATTATATTTAGCAATTTGATATATTTTGCAATAGTTTTTCAAAGTATTAAGGGATTACTGCATATATTCATAACACCTATTAATTACAAAAAAATGCATTTCCATCTTTTCTCTCCAGGTCTACGTAAATAGATCATCCAGGAGGGGAAGCGACGCTCTCATGGGAGAAAAAAATGGCTGTTTTGACCTGTTAGTTCCATGGCACTGGGACATGCCAGACATTCTTCTCTCTTACACTTTACAGTACTTTAAACATGCCACTCATTGGTGGGCTGCATGGAAAATACACCTCAGCTTAACTGTCTTCCTTTTCATCACCGCTAAATGTTTAGAAGCAGGTTTTGTTATTCCGTGCAGAGATGCTATGGCCTTCCCACCAACACAACAGTATAGAGCAGTATATACAGTAAATACCTTTAGTTTGTAATCGGCAAAAACCCAATGTTGTCGGTCTGTGTCTTAGCGCTACAGTCGTTTTGCATGTCATTGCTGGTTTGGCTCAGATTTTGGCCGGAGGGCTGAATTACAGTGAAGCCTGTGGAATGAACAAACCATTGTGCACTGCCTGTTTACTTTAGGCAGGGGTCTTTGTGCATACATACACAGGCAGAGCAGGAAAAAGGAAGCCAATCTTGAAGGACACGCATCAGAAATACCCAATGTAAATAATGCAGTGAGGAAAGGAGATAAATGTACAATGCTAAAGTTATGGCATGCAAGTTTTCAAAGTTTTATTTCAAAGGTCTTTCAAAGTTTGTGAAGAGTTTCACAAACAGCCAAGTCATCGTCACTGAAGTGTCAGGTCTTTGTGTTTGACATAGTGCTTGGAAGCTGTGCATGGGATTGTTATACATGCTCGGCATATTGTTGACAGTCAAGAAACATCAAAAATAGCTCATGTTAGGAAACCTGTACATCCATCCATCCATCCATTTTCTATACCGCTTCATCCTCATTGTACAATTGGATGTAAAATTACCTATACCTGAGTACTGTCCAATGCCAGTTCAACACTTGGAATCTGGTGTTTTAAGCATGTTTTGCATACAGTGCATACTGTACGTATATGTGTATAACCTATCAAACAATGGAACGACAACACTCCTTTACTGGTTGCATATCAAGTGGTTTACCTTGTAGCCGGGGGTGCTATAAGGGGGAGAAAAGCGCTGCTGATTGTAAGGGCCCATGACTGACAGGGAAAGAAAACAGTATTAGTCTGTTGTTTTGGTGGAGCCCAAAATCCCTTGGAGGCACCCCTGCTTGTAGCTGTAGTGTTTCTACTGAGCAGTTATATGTCATACCTGGATCTGACTTCATCAGTCAAGATGGAGACGCATGGGTCATACCTCCCTTAAAAGAATGCACTTTTCTTTGATCATGTTAAATGTGCTAAAAGTCATTTTAGGGGGAGAGAATCCACTGTTGCCTTACTGCCCTCTGGTGTTTACAGTGTCCATGTGCAAGAACAGACGGTTTTTAGTTGTTTTGTTTTTTTTAATAAACCAGTGTTCTTTTTTTAAAGAAATGACGTCTCAAAATCAGATGCAATAAATATTTTTTCAGCACTTTGTTTATGTTAAGGAGTTATGCTGTTTTTAGTTGTTTTTTTTTTTCTTAACTACTAAAGCTGAAGTGCTTTCAGGAGCAAAAGAGTTGTGAACAAATGTGTCTATTTTTAGCACATACAGCTATATGGCTGGTAATCAGATTCCAGTCATATTCTCACTGCCAGGTGGTCTGAACATATCACATTGGATCATTCAAAATAAATACCGTGAACTGCATTGGCTGTGACTGGTCTCCAAAGGCAGTTATTTTTGTGAACTTACACACACCTACTTGACAAACTAGTGTGTGCATTGTGTCATACTCGGTATCAATTAAAAGTCTTGCATTTTGTTTCAATATAGCGTCCCAAACCGTGGCGACTGGAATAGTTTCAAACAGTTCTGTATGCAATGGCATAAAACGATGGCACATCTATGTAGATATTTCTTTATCTTTGTATAAAAAGTGTTCTATTTTCACTTCCATTTTGTGCCCAGTGTTCCCAATACCCCAGTGTGATCGGACTGTGTATGTTCCTTTTCCAGAACTGTGCTTAATAAAACTCTTTCTCTGCTCTTGTGTCATTTAGTAGAAATCTGTGTCAAATCCACATTAACGATCACCGTGCAGACCGAGCAGCTTAAAATGTTTAGCATAGATAATATTTAGTAAATGTTGACAAAACCAGCAGCCTGCAAAGGAAAACCACAAGTGAAAACGTCAAAAGTCTCTCATGCAGGCCCTGGATAGCATCCCACCCCCCGCACTCTCAGGACATGAAGGCACGGACGCTGCCTCTGATGACAGCTCTGCAGATGGGGCAATGACGCAGGCTGGCAGCGCAATCGCCACATACCACCAGATGACCACAAGGGATGAAGACGATGGACACCAGCTTGTCCATGCACACCTTGCAGGTCCTCTCCTCCTGCAGCTGCCTCAGAAGCTCCTCAGGACTGGGCTCCCTCCCTGATGGAACTAAGTAAGACATTTGCACAGTAAGTTTGTTTCATTTTAAGTCAGAACACTGAAGGACTGAACATCAGCAGCTTTGGCCTCTGACCTTTCTCCCTCAGGGGTGTTAGGGTCCCCACAATTCCAGCACCCGGGCCTTGCCCCTCATCAGGCTCTGATAAACATGATAGAATGGAAAAGTCAGACGTACCAAATGTGGGTATTAGCAGAGGTCAGCGGTCACGTATTTAGTTATCTACACCAATGGTTCTAAAATGATTACATCAAATACAACCTAAAAAAGGGTTGAAGGTGGATGAAACTGTAAGGCTGGTACTGGAATCATGGAGTGAACTCCAAAATACAGACACTTTAGAGTGGGCAAAAGAGAGTAATTTTGTGAACAGGGGTGGAGGGAGTCCTCAGTTGATAGTGAAAGGAAGCGGGGTGGTCGAAGGGGACATGCCCAGCTCCATACTGGTCATAGAATTGTGCGCGTACTCAATCCAAATGAGGTGTTCTGCCCAGGAGGTAGGGTTGGCTTCGGTAATGCATCTAAGCACCGTCTAAGTCCTGGTTGGCTCTTTCACATTGCCCATTTAACTGGGGAAGGTACCAAGACATGAGGCTGGAAATCGCTGCCTTATCAACTCCTTCCACACACAAACTATTTTATAAATTTAATGTTTTTTGTGTTAACATTTTTGGGTGTCTGGAACGGCTTAATTCGATTTACATTGTTTCTTATGGAAGGAAATTGCTTCGGTTTTCGTATGTTTCGCCATTTGTCTCTCTCTCACGCTCACTTCCCTCTCTCCTCTGTCTGCACCGCCCATTGTTTTCTGCGTCCTGATTGGCTGTAGACCATTGCCAATCAATCTCCTTTGTGCTGCCGTGTCTCCTGTGTCATCGCTAGCTTGCTTGCTTGCTAGCTTGGAAATGAATCTTCGGTTTGAAGCAGGACTGCAACAGGAGAAGTTTTAACGAGGATACAAAAACGCTACAGTACAGCGGAACGGCACCAGGACCAAAAGGCACGGTCACAGGAGTGAAATATGCATGAATGATTAATAATTTCTTGTGTCCGACCTGTAGGTTGGTCATTAAAATTCAATCAAAGGTTTGAACTTGTTTGAGTGTTGAAACAAGAGAGAAATGTGAGAAAATGTTATTGCCTTTCTGAGAAAAGTGTATAAAGTGTATGTTGAGGGGGTTTACAGCCTGAAAACATATACTGTATAATAACTGTAAAAAAATAAGTAAAATGAAGTTGGCTACTTTGCGGATTTCAATTATTGCGGACTCTTTTGGGAACCTATCCCCCGTGATAAACAAGGGAACACTGTCCTTACCACAGTTGTAAGGACTACGGGGTGGACGTGAAAGCGCCTTCCTCTTGCTTGCTAAAATTAATCGCAGGGGCAAGGTAATCGATTGGTAGGTGGGACAGGAGCCTCAAAAACAGGCAGTTTTTTGTGGAAAAAGGGACCCCTGAGGCAATGAGAGAGGCAGAAGTTGCTCCAGCTAAGTAGTCTGCCTTCCAGTTAATGTGGGAGTTTTGCTGTCTGAGCCACAGAAAGCAGCAACAAGCACTCACCAGCCTTTAGTCGCCATTCCCTTTCTTCAGGGGTTAATCTCACTCATTCGAGCTGCATAGGCTTCTCCTGTGCTTGCTGACTGGGGGCTCGGGAATAAGATCTTGTACTGAGGGGACATCTGATCAGTGACGTTTGGCTTTGACGCTGTTCACCGAACCGGTTGTCTATGCGGATGCTCATAGTTAACAGGGCGTTGATGCTGGCGGGTTCCTCTTCAGCCACTAACTCATCCTTAAGGGTCTCGGTTAGACCGTTGATGACCACAGGAAGGAGGGCGCCCTCATTCCATCCCGGTTTTGCTGCTAATGTCCAGAAATCTGAAGGTGATGGGGGTACTTTAGGCCAAAACAAAGCCTCTGACCTTGCCAAAGCTCATTCCCATAACAAGCCCATGACGTAATTTATCTTCCTTTGCTCATCAAAAAAGATATTGGGTCTCTGTTGAAACCCAAGTTAACATGGCACCAAAAAACCTCTACACTTATTGCACTCACCCTCAAAGAGTTCCAGATTGGTGACATAAGATTCCTCCGATGCAGATGGCTGGGCTGGGGGACGTGCCACCATGTGCTGGCGCTTAAATGGCGTTTAATTCTGACAACCTCTGAATTAATTTATTGATTTGATTGAATAATGCTTGGTAATAACTGTTCAGACCTTGAATGATCACTGAATGATGTCCCGGGAGGGTGCCATGAGAGTCCAACACTTCCTGTAGTTCACCATGTGAGTTTAAATCAGATGTTCCACCAAAAGGGCTTCTCCACCTGCAAGAGGAAGTATCATAGTGGAAATCACACCTATGTGGGCATTACACCACCAGATGGCAGTGTTTACCCCAAAAACAAACAGAAAAAGGGAGCAGTCTATAAAAACACTGAAATCAATATCCTCATTCAATCCTGGTATTTTGTGGCTTGAAGTTTATAAATTCAAAAGCTCTCATGTTGTTTCAAATCTTCAACCTTGTTTCCTTTTCGTATGGTGTCCGGTATATGGTTTATTCCAGGAGTCTTCCATTCAAATTGAGTTCGTTTATGCAATTTTTTTCACAGTGACGGTCCGAAATTTGTTTTGCCTTAAATTGCATCAAACAGACTCACTCATACGAATATCAAATGTAATGAAACCCCGCACATCACCCTAAACGCAATTATATTGGCAACTAAATTGCATTTAAAAGCAAACAGAACCAAATGGCTCATAAATAATACCAAGTTTGACTGTACAGACAATGAATGAACTGTACTGGTTTCTCTGAAAAAAATAATGCTACATAACAATTTAATAAGTGTCTCTTTAACAGAAAAGCTGCAACAGTCAACCCTATTAAAGTTTCACATGTTCTTGTTATTGTTGTAGCTGATATTGGGATTTGCCTGAATTTGTAACACAATTCCTATTTTTATTTACCTTTACGTAAGACCAGAAGCACTCCACAACTCTCCCATCAGTGAAATATGTTTTGTTTTGCTCCAATATCCACACAATCCTTAGTGAACACTCATTTGCACGTTGCTGTGCTGTAATGACTCTCGTAGATATTTCATACTGAGCTATACTTTGTGATCCGCGCTCTCACATCAGACTTCAGTGGACACTTCCCCTCGAATGATCAGTGTTTTGTCTTGTAATGGTGCGTCACATTCCCGCTTTTGACCAGCGCTCCAGTTTCAGGGCATATGAGACACAGCGGTTTGGCACTGGATTCTGGAAGAATGAACATACCGTCATGGAAAAAGTTAGTAGACCACCCTTGTTTATTCAGTTAATTGATCCATTTTAATGCTTGGTACAACTAAAGGTACATTTGTTCGGACAAATATAATGGTGATAATAAATATAGCTTATAAGTGTTTAATTTAAGAGCTGATATCCAGTAACTTCCATGGTTTTCTTGATAATAACCAAAATCACTTAAGTTTTTACATGAATAGCTAAAGCATTGTATTGCCAGACAATACAACTCTTATGAGCTATTTTTGTTGTCATCGTTATATTTGCCCAAACAAAGGTAACTTTAGTTGTATCGGGCATTAAAATGAACAAGAAACTGAAGAAACAAGGCTGGTCTGTGTAGGCTCTCAGTCGTACAGGAGTTGTCCATCGAGGAAAAGGCTTCTTGAGACGTCATCTGTACTTCTGTGTAGAAGGTGTCGGACGTTTCGCTCCTCATCCGAAGAGCTTCGTCAGCAAACTAATAAGTGCTGGTAGCTTAGGCCTTAAATACAGTAAGAGTGGGCGGAATTGGTGTGCCAACACCCTCCTCCTATTGGTTCGTTACACTAAGCCTGGGCGGAGCAGTGGTATAATCCTATCCTGTTATTCACACCTACGATAAAAGGGAAGTGTCGCTCCCTGAATTGGGTATGAACGACTCTGATACTGGCTTGTTAGCATCTATTGTTCTGGCTCGGCCCTGCCTTCACCTCATTTGCAAGACTAAGAGCTGTGGGTTTTGGTCTCAGTAACCTGCTGAACACAGGGTCCAAATTAAACCTCAAACCACCATTCCGATTCAATG
The DNA here is from genome assembly GCF_027744805.1 of Dunckerocampus dactyliophorus. Taxonomy (NCBI): domain Eukaryota; kingdom Metazoa; phylum Chordata; class Actinopteri; order Syngnathiformes; family Syngnathidae; genus Dunckerocampus; species Dunckerocampus dactyliophorus. The sequence continues at coordinate 36,415,050 of NC_072819.1, forward strand.
ATGGGTTCTGTTGTTTGACAAAAATAGCTTCCTTTACTCCTCTTTCAAACCATCTGTTTTCTTTGGCCAAAATCTTTACCTCGCTGTCCTGAAAAGAGTGATTGGTAGCTTTCAGGTGTAGATGTACTGCTGATTGAGGACCACTAACATTGTCCCTGCGATGTTGATAAAGCCTTTTTTGGAGCATTTGCTTAGTTTCCCCAATGTAGTGCTCTTTGCATTCCTCATCTTTACAGTGGATGGAATAGACCACATTGCTCTGTTTCTGGTTTGGAGCCTTGTCTTTAGGATGCACTAATTTTTGTCTCAGGGTATTTACTGGTTTGAAATAGGTAGGAATTTTGTGTTGCCATAAGATCCTCTGGAGTTTTTCGGAGACCCCCGCTACATAAGGGACTACCACTCCTCTCCTTTTTGCTTCTGTGGGCTTTTGGGTTTCTTTCCCTACTCTCCTCTTTTGACATTTGTTAAAAGCCCACCGTGAGCTCTTCGGATGAGGAGCGAAACGTCCGACACCTTCTACACAGAAGTACAGATGACGTCTCAAGAAGCCTTTTCCTCGATAAACAAGGCTGGTGTAATAATTTGTTCAATGACTGTATACTTGTCTGTCCATTCACTTTTAAATGTTCCTTTTTCTCCATCTGATTTTCTTACTTTTGAGCAAGCTGGTTCTCATTCGCTCGGCAAGTACACAAGCGATTTAATTGGCTCATTTTGAGTGATGTCACCGCGTTTGCTGTCACGTAACCGTAGTAACTGAAGTAATTACGCCTGCAAACTGCCGCTGCGATCGGTCCGCGAGCATAATTATATGTTATTATATTTTCCATTCACTTTAATTGATCACGGGTCCATAAGGGCCATCACTGGGTCCGGATCCGGACCAAGGTCCCCCATTTGGTGATGGTTGGTCTATTCCATGTGCTCTTAGACTGGTTGGATTACTATTATGGAAATCCAAAAAGTGTCCAGCCATGGGGTAGTTGGTGTTTACTGTGCGAAAAGCAGAGTCTTGTAGTCATCTTTTTGTCATTCCAATGTAGAATACTTTGCAAATGTGGCATTCCATTCTATAAATAAGAAATGTAGTCTTGCAATTGGTAAAACAGTTAATTTTAAGTTCCTTTTGTGAATTATTGTCCAAAAATGTCTTTGTTTGCCATATATTAGTGCAATGGTTACACTTATTACATTTATATGAGCCAACCGGTCTAGATTTTAGCCATGTCTGTTTAGAAGCTTGTGGTTTGTAACTATGAACCAGTTTATCTTTCAAAGTCGGACACCTTTTAAAACTGACAAGTGGACCCTCTGGAAATATTTGTCTTAAGAGTTTCATCACTCTCGGCAATACTCCAGTTTTGTTTGATAATTTGTTTAATCCTGTTAGCCTCAACATTGTGAGTGGTACTGACAATAATGCAATCCTTGGTAATTTTGGATCCTGTTCCTTTAAGTAGAGATTCCCTATTCAAATGTGTAACACGTTCACAAGCATTTTTGACTCTTTATTGTTCCAAATCTGGCTACCATTTATTCAGATTTGGCCTCAAAATCAGTCTCCAGGTCATAAATCCTGCGTATTCTTTGTAATTGACCAAATACCCATCCATCCATCTTCTTCCGTGTATCCAAGATCGGGGTCATGGGAGCAGCAGCCTAAGCAGGGAAGCCCAGACTACTTCGTCTAGCTCCCCCCGGCGGATCCCGAGGCGTTCCACTTGAGAGACACAGTCTCTCCAACGTGTTTGGGGTCTTCCCCGAGGACTCCTTCTACCAGTCGGACGTGCCCTGAACACAAGCTGGTGCATAAGCGCAAACAACAGCCAGGACCCGTCCCCCCAATCGAAGGCGAAGGTAAACTACCCTCTCATTCACCGGAATTCACAAGAATTGCCACCCCTGCCCGTCGTCTCTCACTGCCGGCAACACCAGAGTGGAATAAAGTCCAGCCCCTCTTGAGAGGACTGGTTCCAGAGCCCTTGGTGTGCGTCGAGGTGAGTCCGACTTTATCTATCCAGAACATCTCCACCTTACACACACTAGCTCAGGCTCCTTCCCCGCCAGAAAGGTAACATTCCCCGTGCTAAGAGCTAGCTTCTGCAGCCGAGGATCGAACTGCCAAGGGTTCCCGCCTTTGGCTGCCACCCAGCTCGCTCTGCATCCAACCCCTTTGGCCCCTCACCACTCGTGAGCTCATGGGAGGGGGAACAAATACCCAAATACCCTAAATACCCAGGATTGATTGAGGATAACGATTTCAATGTGTTTTTATACACCCCCTTGTTTTTGGGGTTGACACAGCCATCTCGTGGTGTTATGCCCACATAGATGTGCTTGCCACTATGATACGCCCTCTTGCGAGTGCTGAAGCTGTTTTGGTGGAACATCTGATTTAAACTCACATGGTGTATTTTGGCATTTGTTTGTCCCCTTGATGAAGGCCGGATGGCTGAAACGCTTTGGGGCAGAATAAGGTCCATTAAGACATGCCATAAAATATAATAAAGGACTTTTAACAGGGTCAGAGTGCATTGGATTTTTTCAGTTTTTGGTGATGTCCTGTTCCTATTCCAAAGAGCATGTGGAGTCCTTGCCACTGTCTCCATTCTTTTGATGGCCTCTTTACAAGGCCCGATTGGATGTCAAACTATTGTCAAACCAAATTGTTAACTTTCTAGTGGTAACACCTGCTCTTTTTGAAGTTGTCGAAATTCATTTAAGATTGTTTCGAGTCTTCTCACACTTTTTGACCTCCTGCTTTCTATGCACTTTTTGCAGTGTGATTTACCTGTTTCCCTGCGCTGTCCACTCCAATTCACATACCGTAAATTCCGGTGTGTAAGCTGCTACTTTTTTCTCAGACTTTGAACCCTGCGGTTATACACCGATGCGGCTAATATATGGCTAAAAACTACATTTCCCATGATGCTTGGTGTGGTCATGTCTAATCTCATGACATCTTCTATACTTCAGAACTACTACTAATCGTTAAATATGTATTTAGGAAAATGCTATTCCTAAGATAGTTCATCATAAGGGCAAAAAAAAGTTCAGGAAACAACCAAACACCGAGAAGCCACCATTCTCGCCATTTGCTAAGCCTGTCGCTCGAGTTGAGTGGAGCCGGATATGCACACGCTGCAGTTTAGAGTGAGCAACAACAAGCACAATTTATACTAAAATAAAATGTAAAACATTGTTGGATTTGGATTATTCAATAAACACCATAAATATACCGCCAAGATTGCAAAGCCTGTTATGTTGAATGAAAACAAAAAAAAAACAGGGGACGTATTTGAATGTGTGCAGCGATTGCGTTTGTTGACACATACCTGCATCCGCCAGGACGCACTATGATGACTCAAAAGCAGACCGTGGTATCCCTGGACCCACTGTATCATGGTTCTCATGACGTTCAGAGGGAAAATTCCAGCTGAAATAGTGTGTAATATCTAGGAATTCCCTAAGTGAGCCTATGTAAAACTTACTCAATGTACGTAGCGCCGCAGGCGTACACATCATATCCGCTCATGTATGCTATACATCAATAAATAGAAATACAGATACAATAAACCATATAAAAAAAACTTCAAATGCCGTGTTGTTCTTTTGGAGATGAATGAAGTTGCTATCTATCCATCTATTGACTGTAGAGGCGATCTTGTTTTTGTTTATGGCGGGTGGCAAACCTACTTGTCTTTGTGTATTTACATCAGGGCTGTCCAGAGAAGCCCCTTTGATATGTATCATAATAAAAAAATTGATTTAAAGACAAATCCTTGTATTTTTATTAGTTATTAGTATCAACATTTTAGCTCTCGTTAGATTATGCCTTTTTGCTCTATTTTTCCACTTTTGCTGGGTTTTTGTTTATTTCTGCAATGAGCCATGTACCACAGATGGCCCCTGGGCCACACTTTTGGACACCTATGCATGTTTTACCAGGAAGACAAATGGAGGAGTGTCTCCAAGCTCTGCCTTCTCGACTGGTCAGGGGTTGGTTTGCACTGTGGAGGGGTTTATGTAACTTTCACAACAATATTACACTGCAACCCTTCTGCACAATCGGAGGTGGAACTCCTCGCCTGCTCGCCTGCGTGGCGGATACTTCACCGCTTGTATTTAATTACCGAATAAATGCTTGACACAAGAAACACTTCCTGCCTTTCACTTTTAACGCACACCCCTACTTGCTAAATATAGCGACCATGTCACAAAATTGTCAACACAGATCTCTTCTATGTATGAGGTGTGTTATGAAGAGAAGTTGGCTGCCACAATATTAATAAAAATTATTAATGAAGCAAGACACTCACTTAACCTTTTATCTCCCAATACAGTTGTCCCCCGTTTATTGCGGGTAATTGGTTCCAGACCCCGAGTAGGAGTCCATATTAATAAATGGAATATTTTCGTAGTTAGAGCATAGAAAACCTGCTTATGACGTTCTACATATGGGTTTTACCATTCTCATAGCCCTCTAGACAGGAAACAACACCCCTGTAGTCACCTTTAAACTTGTATTATCCAATATAGTAGACATAATAATAGAAAATAAGCCATCTTAGACAAATAAGAAGTGGCTGGTGGCTATTGTCTCATCAATGTAACATTAGTGACACCTAGAGACCAGTGTAGAATACTACTCTTCTGCCTTTTTTTTATCGTTGAGAGACTCACATTGCACTTCGATCACTTTGTTAACAAGCAGAGAACACATGCAGTAAACATTCACACAGGAGCTGCTGTCGGCCACTGCAAACCTGCTGCTCGCCCTCAGCTAACAGTCAACTCTAGCCAACTGACGTCACAACACATCACTTCCCAGGCTCCGCTTCATCAAGGCGCACACAACAAGTCACAGATATCACTTCTTTTGAATGCCTTATCTTTGTATTTTCCTTCATTTACCCATTTTTATGCTCGAAAATGCCCAACTTAGGCCATGAATATGTACAATTTGCTTAAATATGCATTTATTTACTACTAATAATAATCACTATTCAACCACGTAACTCCCCAAATTTCATAATTTTTCAAAAATGCAATAAAGTGAAGGCATGATGTACAAAACGGGATGTAATGAGGGATGACTGTTTCATTCTGAGTTTCATTTCTGCCAGTAACTTGGAGCATTAGTAACTAACTTCTGCCATTTGTAAAGTTGGTGCTCAGCCAAATGTAACAAGCATAAATCATTCGGTGATTAAGGGCGATCTGACAAATCTTAACTTTGATCAAATGTATTACTGCAGCTTCTGCTTGAACATTGACACGACAGCAGCTGTTCAATTCTGATGGAAAAAACAACCACATGTCACTTCCTGACGTTGGGAACAACGAAGTAGGTTGGATTACAAGGTTTATAGTGTGTGTAAGGCACTTAATGTGCTGTTCCAATCCTGCTTCGTGCGCTGCCACTTTGCCATAGTACAGTCTGATTGGCTTCTGGCTGTCTGTTCTTGCGAGACAGCTTTTCTCTAAACAAGAAATATCATCATGTTTGAATCTCGCAACATCTCGTGACACCCCTAGTGCGAACCAATTCCAAATGCACTTGTTTTCATCCACACAGGAAAAAAATCCAGAAGACGTCAGATGGGATACACTTTGGCTGTCTATAATTTCTATTTCTATTCACCTGTCTTTGCTAATACTGACACTCACTCCTGTTTTCACACAATAGTCTCAAATCACAATATTAGAATTCTGATAATAGGGCTAAGGGATGTTACCTCTGCTCTGCGGCCTTCTCTGCCTGTCCTCCTCTTCTGCCTGCAGCACATCACTAACCAGATCAGACACATGAGAGTAGTGTTGGCCTGTCAAAAGGTACTTGGTCTGGACTAGACTCTCTACCAGGTTGGCTTCAAAGCCCATCTGGAGCACTGTCTGCACCAGAGGGGAGAGCATGGCTGACGACGCTGCCAAACTCCCGACCAAATCTGGGAGATGAGAGAAAACAGCCAAGTATTTTTCAAACTGTATTGTTAGGCACAAATTAATTTAAAAACATATACAACACAGGATGGCTGAGCGAAGTTAAATGCCTGCAAGTTTTTTCTTTTCTCTATACCAGTGGTTTTCAAGAGGTGTGTCACCCCTTTTGGGCGTCAGCAGGGCCGTTTCTTGCTATAGTCCAGGGGTCGGCAACCTTGACAATCAGAATAGTAATTTTGCCCCCTCGCCCACTAAAGAAAAAATAGTCTGGAGCCGGGAAAACAAAAATCTTATAAACTTTTAAAAGTTTGAATCTTTCTTAATTTTACCACTTATAACAACAGAATACAACAAATAGAAGTGCAGTTTGCATGTGTAACAGATAGTAACAACTAGTAGGTGTCAAGTTCATTTGGACATAAGCCAGCCTGCACTTGAAAAGACTGAGAAGGTCGTTGAGGACGCTTTCTCAACTCAACTCCAGTAGATTTTCTTGAGTTTTATTTCACACTTCAGCTATTTACATGAGCTTGTCAGGTTACGGTGATAATGTTTGAATCAAATACAAATAGCGTCAAATTACTACTCACGACTACACACCGTTGTATCTTAGGAATTACAATAGATGTTACATACCAGTGTGATCGATGGAAGTACTTGACTTGGTTGTAAATGCTTTCTTGACTTCTTTAGCACTTTCAGGTGAACGTCGAGATTTTTTTGACCACTTCTGCATCTTCAACTGACAATTTTGACAAGCGTTTAAACTGGTCGCAGGTGAAGTAGCCAGTGCGAGTATTCTCTCTCCTTTTTCCACTGTCCCTCATCAGGCATAAGAGGTAATGGTGGTCCTTTCTGCACTCTTTGTTGTTGCAGAGGTACACGTAATCACAGTGCTCTTTTTCATTGTGACATCTTCAACACAGCTCGCAAGCCCCCAAGTTTTCCACTGCGGTTTTGTTCTTTAGCAGCCCAAGCCTTTTAAACATTCCACAGAGAAAGATCTTGTCGTGATTTCCATCTTCTTTGCACATGCTTCATGTGCTTCCAGTGTTCCTTGTTGAGGTCGATGTTTTAGTAAATGCTTGCTTTCTCTCGATAGCGTAGTCAGGTTTCTTTGGGCTACTGTATGTTAGGCTGTGCTATGTTGTTGTATCATTAGATTTCCTCCAAGTTACTTTCTTCTTCTTTTGGAAATGGCAGCAACTTGCTGAACCGGTTGGAAGTGGAGACAGCGTACAAACATTAGCCATTCATTCTGGAGGAAGAAAGGTAATTTACTTTCCACTGACAGCATGGTGAGTCCATCTTCTGCTGTACCATAATTTTTTAATTCCTCTAAATTCCTCTGTTCTGAAGTACTCCGAATATTTCTTTGCCAGTACTGTAGGATGTCAATCGAAGATCTTTTATTATCCCCTCGTCTATACTGTCTATTCAATGAGCTTTCAAATCTTCATCTTTGCAGTGAAGTTCAATCTCTCTTCCATCTGTAGTAGTCTCTGTGGTAACTACTGACCACAGGTAGACAAGTTGCTTTAACCTTTATGGATAGGGCTGGGATTGGTGGTGGTTACACTAAACGCTGTTTCACAGCCTGTGGGGTGCGGAATTGGGATTTCTTATGCTTCAGGCGATTCTTAATCTCTTTCGTTTGGACTCTCGCTTCTAGTTCCTTCATCTCATTCTGCGGTGCCCACGTTTCCCACTCAGAGATGGCTTGTTTTCCTTCAGTCACCTGATTTACCAGGTCGTCCAGGTGTGATTGGTAGTTACGTCAACAGGAGATAGCTGTTTATGCCACAATCCCTTTCAGCCCGTTTAATTACAGATATAAGGCTTTTCTTCAAGTATGTCATCACCAGATTGGTCCAAACGAGTTCCTCAGTTTCCTCAAGCTTTACTTTTGTTTTCCTTACGTCGTCTTACATCTAAGTGCTCTGTAAGTGTTATGTTGTCTTTGTCCTCAGCCTCCTCACAAGCAGCTTTGATTTCAACGGGTTCAGCTCTGCAGTCTTCACTTATGTCACTTCCACTCTCCAGATACTATTGTGAAGTAACGAATTCCTCTCGAAGCTCTTTCTCCATAATCTTGTCCACCATATTGTGAGTTTCTTTGTGAAGGAACCTTTAGCAGCAGCTTGTTTCCTTTTATGTATCATAAGTTCAGTTACTTGAGCTTCCATTTTGATATAGCTCAGCTTGGTCAGCAGTTTGGTTTGGAACATTAAAGGAATTTCTTTTCCGTCCAACAACTGCACCATGGTTATCAATTGTCAAGTTCTTTTGGACATAAGCATGCCTGCACTTGAAAAGGCCAAGAAGCTCGTCAAGGAAATTTGATCAACTCCAGTAGATTTTCTTGAGTTTTATTTCACACTTCAACTATTTACATAACCAGTTACACACCAGTGGTCTCTCCGGCACGCATTTTTAGCGTCATAATCGTCATTAGAATTGTCATACTCTTTGATGACTACGCGTCCAGTCATGTGATGCTTATTTTCAACATTATACTCTAAAGTAGGTCAAATAAGTTCACTTTGACTGAACAGTAGGGTTGTGATAGTATCTTGGTTAAACCTCATTACCTGACACCTCAAGAAATGTGCAGAACATTGAATTGAAAGCCTATTTCTTTTAGTTTGCTGGCTATGGTGACGAGCGGCTGCAGCCAGCAACACCGGGAAGCGACGTGTTCACATCCAGAGTGAATTACGAGTCTCCTACGGTTTGGATTGGTTGCCAAATTTGGAGGAAATTTGGGGGAATCAAAGTAGTTCAGAGGAGGAAAAGCGGCCAGTGTTAATCAAGTAGTCTTGCTAGTACTGGATCTTGCTTGTATTGAAGATAAACTTACATACATGTCCGTTTAAATCCTGTGTGTCAAACTCGTGCCATGGAAGACAGAGACACTGCAGGTTTCCTCTCCAACCAGTTTCTCCATCAGGTGATTTAATTGAAGAGCTTCTTCTCTCAAATTGAAGGAGATGTTTATTATTAAAATCACCTGCTTTAGTGATTGGCTGGAAAGAAAACCTGCCGTATCTTGGCCCTCCACGGCACGAGTTTGACACGCCTGAACTGTAAATTAATGTAAACTTAAACGATATGTTTTCTCTGGCACCAATGAGTTCTCATGCCTCTGCTTTTTTCTTTATATCTCTATATTCTTTTCAGAAATGTCAACTAGCTCCGGGAATGGCAAGTATTGCTTTTTCCTCCATGTTTACCTGTGAGAGAGGGCAATTGTCGAGAGTCATCGTCCAGCCAAGCGAGATGCGAAATTCGTGCGTGTGAAAGTTTGTGCTCGTACATGTCATCGTGCACACGCTGGTTTGAGACACGACCCCAGAAAAGTTGAAAAATGTTCAACTTTTTTGGCAAAACAAGCGTATTCACTTAAAAATAAAGGTTACAAAAATTAGTAGCTCTCGGCCATTTTCATTTTGTAAAAGTAGCTCTCATGAGAAAAAAAGAGACCCCTGGTGTAGTGTTGAAAATAGGCATTTTTAGGAATTTTTTGTATGTACTATACATTATTCATATTATTTTTCACCATTCTTGAGGGTCTTGGATCGTAACACCCCCTCCCCACACACACACACACGCACACACACATACACGCACACACTCTCTCCGTACTGTACTGCTCTACTGCACATCTCATTGAATGTATTAGAATTCCTTGGTTGTACTTGCATCCAAACTTTATCCATAGAGCTTTCTAATTACTCTAAACAGCTCATGTAATTTCGCATGCAATTAGCAAAACATTTTTCCAGCAAGAGTTGTTTCATTCAGGGAATTTGAAGAGCCAACCAGAGTGGTACCAAGCTGTTACACGGTACAGATAATTAAATCAATTGGCTGCAACCTTTATTTTCTCCCTACTGGGTACATCATGCTGTGCAGCCCCAGTTTCACCCTTTCAAGTAAATAAACATGTCTTTTGTTTTTTCTAAATACCAACACTTAGTTTTGCAGAAACGACTTACCATTTCTGGAGCCAACTTCTCTGCCTGTGGACACCTGTGAGCCACCCTAAAGAATAAAATGAAACATTGTGAATTTAATAAATGATAGTTATTAACAATTCAGGTCCTGCAATAACAGTCCTGGTGGTAAGTGGTTAATGACAATACAGAATGACTGCAGCATGCCAAATGAAAACAGATAAAAGGTCCTCACCACAGGCACAGTCTCACCCAGATGAAAATGAGCATCCTGGATGTTGCTAATATATTCCTGCCCTCTTGACTGGATTAAAAACTCGCAACTAAAAAAACACAAAGATGCTATTCTACAATCTGTAAATATGCTGAATAATGCATTTTATTTTAAACGATGCCTCTTTACCGTGGGAACCACTTGGCGTGCTCCTGCCAAGGGTCATCTCCCGGCTCCCAGTTCCTCAGCCCTCCATCGCAGTAGAAGCACTTGACGTTGTCGCCGTGACCTGATAGCACATATGAGACAAGAGTAAATATATAATAGCGGTTAAAAGTTTTTGGGCGCACATTGGATTATACAGATTTAACATACTACCTATTTACGTCTTGAATATTGTATGTTTTCATCATCAGGATGACAAGAAAGATTCCACACTTTTTAGGAATAAGTGAATAATGCATGAATCCCAATGACACAATTCAGACATGTGCAAGAGGAGTGCATATATGAATATGGTGTTGAATTACTATTGTTTCGTAATCGTTTGTATTGTTTTGCCTTGGTGGTGGTCTGTGCAACTTCTGTTTGCGATTCTAGATATGCTGTAAGTGGATTTTGCATCAAGATGAGCATCCCTGCTGCTTTAGCACCCCCAGCTTAGTCCAGGGTGTTCTCTTGACAACACCATGACTCAGCAGGTCGATTATGAACTCTCACAATGAGAGGTCAGTCTAGCACTGCCTGGGTCACAGCTAAATATTCCACTGATCATGTTGCATGCTTCATTAGATGGTTGACAAAAAGCACCTGTGTAGAAAAATCCAGCTCTGGCAAGAACATCCGGCTGGACTGAAGCCTCCGTGGGCCAGTTGTGGAAGGTAGTGAGCCGGGAATCCTCTGCTTCCATCTCGGGATAGACTGCTTGTCCTGCCGTCCCCTGGTCGTCCATGGTCATCCTCTGGAGTTGGCTCAAAAGCTGTCCGTCCACAGAATCCGACGAGCCACCTTGCAGTGGAATGTTTCCCACAGCTCGGCCTAGTATGAAGCTGCAAGTGGGGAAATGCCTCTTGTGCTCGGCAGTGGGGCTGTCCCCGTGTACCCAACATCTTAAAACCCCACCACAGCAGAAACACTGGACTTTATCTCCTTGACCTAAAAAGAAGAATCCTGCTTTGGCCAGGTCTCCAGATGTGACAGGAGCATCTGTTGGCCAGGTTTGAAATGTTCGAAGCCTCTCGCCTTCTCTCCGCATCTGAGGTTCTTCAAGGATGTACAGCATAGTGCTTCTGTCATCTGTCATTCTGGAGCGTGAAGGGGTTCCTGTCTGTGTTTGTGCTGTGCCGGGCATCCTTTCTACGGTCCATAGTGGAGCACAAATCGAAAGCAAGTGAAGCGCACCACTTCAGATATGATGCGGTGTGGGGGCCTGCATGGTGGTCTATGGGAAACTACATTCTGGAAAAAAACACCCAGTGCTGGAATGTTGCTCATTGGTCCCTCACTGAACAATTGACTAACCATGCTATGTTGCTCCTCCTCTTAGACAAAGACAAACCATGTAAAACATTTTACAAAGGTAGACTAACACAGTGGTTCTTAACTTTTCATGTATCTTGGACCCCTTTAAGAATCAGATGAAAACTGTGGACCCCTTACCCCAGAAATAAAATTATACAGCTTTACATCCAATGTGTATAATGTACTTTATATATCGATATTTCATTGCCTCATTTGTAAGACATACACAAAGTATTTGTAAACAATAAAAAATACACTTAATTGTGGGCAAAATGTTAGGGCCACTCTTTATAATCATTAAATAAATCCTCTATACTACTACATTTGTTCTCTCATTGTCTGCTTTATTTCAATGAGACAGTTGTTTTCCATATATACTGTACATGTCATGTTTACCTTTGCCCATCATTTGTGTACATAATTGGATAGGCTATAGGTATTTTATTATTTGTCCATATATATACAGTATATATACACGATACAGAAGTCCTTATTTTGTTTAGTTTTTGTGTATCGTGCAAAAGAAGCTTATGTGGTTATTGTGTGTAAACTGTGTAGTTATTTCAATTGCTTGATGTTGATAGTTGTATTTATAAATGATATTATTTACTTATTCACAGGGTTTTCATTTTATGCTAATGCTATTTATATTGTATTTCAGTTTTTTTGTATTTGTAATATGTTAACCATGTAAATTGGGTGACATGTTCTCTTACAAATTAAAGACAACGGTAACAACAATGCCATTCAATTTCTTCTGGAAGCGTAAAAATCACTGATTGAGGGCGGCGCCATATAAAAGTTCATCTAGATTCAAGATTCAAGAGTTTTATTGTCATATGCATAGTAAAACAGGCAGTTATACTATGCAATGAAATTCTTATTCTGTTCATTCTCCCAAGAAAAGAAAGAAAACACAAGAAAGAATAAGAACATAAGAAACATAAATACCATCATAAGAAACATAAATACCAATAAATTAAGCAACAACAACAGAAGAGACATTAATACAAATAAATAAGTAAATAAATAAAAGTGCTATGAGTGTGTGCGTGTGTTGCGCGCGGCGTGTGTGAGTTCTTCGTTGAGAAGCCTGATGACCTGTGGGTAAAAGCTGTTTGCCAGCCTTGTGGTCCTGGACTTCAAATTCCTGTAGCGTCTGCCTGACGGTAGGAGTGTGAATAATGAGTGTTGTGGATGTGTGCTGTCCTTGATGAGGTTGTGTGTTCTGTGTAGGACTCTAGATTTATAAATGTCTTGCAGTGAGGGGAGGGCTGCCCCAACAATGTGCTGTGAGATCTTGATCACCCGCTGGAGTGCCTTCCTATCACGTGTTGTACAGTTACCGTACCAAACAGTGATGGAGGCGGTAAGGACACTTTCGATAGTGCATCTGTAGAAGCAACTCAGGATTGTGGTGGACATGCCAAATTTCCTCAGTCTTCTCAGGAAGTACAGTCTCCTTTGGGACTTCTTGATAATTTGTTGGGTGTTGTGAGACCAGGTGAGGTCCTCGCTGATGTGTGTGCCAAGGAACTTGAAGGTTTTCACCCTCTCCACCTCAGTCTCATCAATAAACAGGGGTCTATGCGGCTCCTTTTCCCTTGTTCTTGGGTCGATGATCATCTCTTTAGTCTTCTCTGTATTGAGAAGGAGATTGTTATCACGACACCAAGCTATGAGGTCCGCCACCTCTCTTCTGTATGATGTTTCAACACCACCAGTGATCAGGCCGATGACTGTAGTGTCATCTGCAAATGTAATGATGACCTAAGGCGCCACATTGAGCATCTGCCTAACTTGCATGTTTTGGGGCTGTGGGAGGAAGCCAGAGTACCCGGAGAACCCCACACACGCACAGGGAGAACATATTAACTACACACAACGATGTTCCGAAGACTTTAACCAGACTGTGAGGCTGACGGGGTAATGCCTAGGCTGCTGTGTAACAAGCTCAATGAATGGCTTAATAAGCCGGATGGGTTTTGACATTCATGTACAATATATGGTTATCTGTGTGGGCTGCATTGTAGCCTTGTGGTTAGCACGTCAGCCTCACACTCCGGACATCCGGGTTTGAATCTCTGTTGGGACATCTCTGTGTATGTGCATGTGTGTTTTCGGTGCATACTCTGGCTTCTTCCCACATCCCCAAAACATGTCCAGGATGTACTGTACCCTGCCTTTTGCCCAAAGTCGGCTGAGATAGGCTCCAATCTCACCCGTGACCCTAGAGAGGACAAGCGTCATAGAAAATGGATAGATGGTTAACTGTGAAAAATCAAATGTTTTGACCTTTCCCCTCACTGAATTGGAATACAGAGTGGGTCATAAGTTTCCATACATAGGAAAAATAATCATTCATGTTGGACAACCGTTTTTATTTATATCATGTGCTCTATATGATTCCCATTGTTTTGAAAACACTTGTTTTCCACTGTTGATGAACTTGCATTAACACAGTTGAAATTATGCTTGCAATGGCGGTGGTGATACGTTCCTTGAGATGACACACCATGGGCTTCAAGTGCCCCCAAAGATAGAAATCAAGAGGCAAGAGAGATCTGGGGATCTGATCTGAAACAAACAAATACACTACCGTATACATTTTCCTATGCATGGAAACCCACCCTGCAGATCGTAGAAGTGTCATTGCTGCCCACTGCTGGTGACAATTAGAAACTACTGGCACATGTTGCAGGCCATGAAACTGGTAAATGTAATGAATTGATACAGGAGTGATACATTGACTCCAATAATTATACATTCTAAGGAAATATGTTTTGCTTTGTCTATCCATTTACCACGGAAGGCGAACGCTGATATCATGTGAGCGTGCGTGAGCTCATGTATGCCAAATAATAGGCAAACTTTGGCACCTAGTGGAGGCAAGGGGAACTGCAGCGGGGGCTCAAAGCCCGGATGGAGCAGCCATTGGGGAAGTGTACTGGGCTTAAACGTAACTGAAGAGGGTTCTCTCTCACTGGAATTAAATCGCCAAAGTAAAAAGCGAAGAGGAAACACATTCCAGTTCCACCACAGACATTCAGTGACTCCTTATCTTTGCTTGAAAAAACCCCAAAGGACTTATTTTGACCAAGTCTTCGAGCAAGTTTGGAAAGGCGCACAGCGGAGACGATACAGCTGAGCTACCAGCTACTACACGCTAAGCGGCACTGCTAGCCACATTGCTAACTGGAGCTCTGAAGTACAGCTTGTGGGCTGTCAACTTGCTTTCAGAACACGGAGCTTGAAATCCACTCACACGGTCAGGCTCGGCGAAAAAACCCAGGGACTTGCTTCATGAATTATGTCTGCCGCAAGCATTGACCCTCAGGTAGGACGCACAAAATACCTCGGTTGTTGGAGTGCTTGCAAAGCTAGCCGTCTGCTAACTTTAGCAATCTACAGGGCTATGTGGTTAGTGCTAGGAAGTGCTAGCTAGCATCTGCAGAGGTAACATCACACGCAAGTTGGATACAATCAGTGAACGTAAATGTTATATAAATGTTGATGTAAGACAAATGATAACCACACGTTTCCCCGCTGTGGACAAATGATTCACAGTGTACCACCACCGACCGAAGCTAATAGTAAAACACTGTTTAAGATAACTTGATCAATCATAACGTTTCAGTGAAGTTGAGGCATCTAGTTTATGTGCGTATGTTCACACTAACACGGATGCCTACGTTTTATTTTGTCAGCTACATTTTCAGGATGTATTAATTAGCTGATGGCTAGCTGTGAAAGCCATTTTGCAGGGCTATGCTAGCTAGCCAAGTTGTCCGTGAATTAATACCTGGCTTGGTTTGATGACTTAAATCACTAAAGTTGCTCATTACCGCACAAATTATTAATCAAGCAAAAATAAAGTAAGGCTCCATCGACTGTATGTGATTAGCAGCGCGAATCCAACAGCAACAACTGTGGCCAGTAAGTCAAGCAGCCTAGCGCCAGAGCAACAAATCAGTAGCATATGTGAGTGTACAATTAAAGGCTCCAGTCTTTTACTACATGAAGATAACTTTCTTCCGCTTTTTCCTCCTCTTGTTCGGATGGGAATGCAGCGATCAAAGGGACAAGCATCTAAAGGTGAGTAACTGTCAAACAGAACATTGATGATTTTTGTATTGATGTCGTGGCCTTCATTCTCTATTGCCTATGCAATGCATGGAAAAACTGTATGGCTATTTGTTTGAACAAAGGGTAGGCGTTAACAGAAACCCACTCACTGCACAGCGTAATTAATATTTGCCTTAAAAAATTGCAATACCAGTGCTGTATCAACAAAATCCAGTTTACACATCTAATATTGTGACAGAGAGGTAGTAATTTAACTGCTGCACAGCTTCATTATTGTAGTTGTACATCAGCAGTGCTACTGAGCTACACTGCTTCATATTTAGGCCCTCCTGTAGACACCATATTCGGTTAGTTGAACTACAACAATATTCCTGTTGTTAAATAAATACTTCTCTGACAGTGTTTGACAGAGCTTCTGTACTGGCTGTCTCATAGATTGTGCAGGTGAACCTTATGAAGTTGTTGGTGAATTTCTTTGCAACTTTACCAGCTACCTGAATGTTTATTAGAAAGTACGGAGGCGCCATTAGCAAATTCTTTAATGGTGAGTATCTGTGGCATATTTATTGTTCCTAACCGTGGTTGTTTGGAAGATTGAGTTCTTTCCCTTAATTAATATTTTTTTAACTACTAGTTTTAAATTAGATGTAATTAAATTTAATCAATGATTGCATTGCTGTATTTTGTATTACATTACACCCCACAAACAACCAATTCACACATCACATGCATAGCAGAGAGTCAAAATGATGGGGCGGCTGTCCTCCTGAGCATCTCGGGAGGTTGGTGCCTTGAGCATGGATACACTGAAAGTGCTCAGGAAGCACACTGGCACCTCTCCAGTGAGTCCCAAATATAATCAGAAATTAAAGATGTATGTTTGAGATAATTGCAAATGCCCACGTTAGGCAGGGTGCACACTTAGGTTTGTATCTTCCATACATTAGTCAATTCAACATTGTTTTTATGGCATAAGTTGCACTAGTTGGAAAATGTAATAGAAGTTTAAATTCTAACTGTTTTGAAACCAATATAATCAGAGTGACCGTTTCACTTTTTCGATAAAACTACATGAAATTGATGTGTTCTTTAATTTCTGCTGCCTCTGCTTTTGCAAAATAGCAAAATATATGCAAAATATAAATATATGCATAAAGTGTTGTTTCTCAAATGCTGTATTAAAGCTTTTTAAATTGCTACCCCCGCAAGATAGATTTTGTGGAATATGTTAGCAGTTAGGTTCCACACGGCAGACATGATTGCATATGTTTTGAAGGAAATTGGCAGGACGACGCCGCACAAGACGTTAGTTAGGGCAAGACACTACACTGCACGAAAGGGTTTGCTGTGGCCTGCAATTGTGCTAGCCACAGGTGATCGGCGTTGAAAGGCATTTGTCAGCATATCACGTGATTTTTTTTATTATGGAAATGGCCGATCTATCAGAGCATCCCTAGATGAGACGCCTTCTTTAAAGATACTTTCAATTTGAGAGTGCATTGTCTGATGAAGGTCTAGCAGGACTTCCAGGTAGCATGTAGGTGGGCTTCAAGCGTGAGAGCAGTCGGTGAACCCGGTGCCTTCCACCGCTGATAAAGGCTGGTGATCTAGTACTATTAATTCAATTATTTTTCAGGTTATTTGTTTAGCCATCTGACTGTCACGCACATACGGGCGAGTGTTGTCCAGCATTTTGGCTACGTTAGCTGCCGTTTGACTGATGCTGCACCATGAGCCTCGAAAACTCACCATAATCCGTGTGTTTGTTCAAATGCCGTATTAAAGGGATAGTTCCGATTTTTTTTGGCATGAAGTAGTATGACACCCCCATCAGCTGTGTAGTGCATCAGCAGTGACTTTTCCCCCCACTTCATCCCTTGAGTCGAGTTCTGGTCTGTTTTCGTTGTGGAGGAAAGTAGTTCCCGCTATTTGCTGGGGTCTCGTAAGTTAAGAGTTTTGCTTCTCAAAACAATATGCATTCACAAGAGTAATACATTTGTATCACAAAATATTTTCCCACTAAAAAGTCGGACCTCTTAACCGCTCGGCGTTATTTTCTCTCTGTTCGTATCACTCCGCGCTGCCGCTTGTCCATTGTTGTGTAAGTGTTCCACAGTGTTTACATGCATGGATGAAGACCGCTGCAATGCTAACTCTCTCGCATCTTCATCCATGCATGTAAAGACTGTGGAACACATACACAACAATGGACAAGTGGCAGCGTGCAGTGATCCCCCTATAGTCGGAACACATCCTCCGGTCACCCTTTTTGAAAAGGGGGACCACCTCCCTGGTCTGCCAATCCAGAGGTACTGTTCCCGACTTCCACGCAGTGTCGAGGAGACGTGTCAGCCAAGACAGTCCCTCAACATTGAGAGCCTTGAGGAACTCCCTATTAAATATGCATATTTTTGACTAATAATAGGCCGTAGTCAACCACGAAACGGCGATCATTTATTAATTGTTTGAAAAAACGCAATAAAGTGAGAAAGCCATGTTCAAACCGCCATGTAGCGAGGGACAACTGTATATAAATTTTATCAACTCTTTTGAGATGTATCTGATAATCTGTACGTTTCTAGCTAACATGTCTCTGCTCTTTGGAAAAATATATATGGTTTGTTATCCAAACATGCATTAATACAAAGTTGTTTTGTTGCAGTGCAAAATGGTTCACTACATCAGAAGGAGACTGTCCATGACAATGACTTTGAGCCATATCTCACCAGTCAATCAACTCAGGTAAAGACGGAGCAATGAGATAGAATTTTATTCTATTTTTAACCCCTTGCTGTTCTGTCAGCCCTTCTACTGTTTTCATGATGAAGCCTGGGTTTTACGCCGCCCCCCATATGAGTGAATTTGTGTTTAATTTATTTTGTTTTAGTCTAGTTTTAGTAGACTAAATTTAACATTTTAATCAAATAAAATATGAATAGGAACCACCTTTGTATAGTCTACCTGCAAAGCATCTCAATAATAGCCTTCATAACAAAAAGTAGACCTGCTCTCAATGGATATACTGTATCTAAGTCAGTCATTTCACACTAACCTTATTGTTGTATTTTACCTGAAATTAAAAAAAACATTTTTTTCAAATGTGAAATAATACTAATATGACAAAGTGCAACTAATGTATGACATAATAAAACTACCCACTACGTATCTATGATACAACTATCGTCTTTCTCAGCAATAAAAAACAGCAGTAAACCTAGCATATGAAAATAACACATTCTTTGGTAAATATCTTTGCTTCATTTGTCAGGTCACTCGCCTGCAGATGCCACTTCAACTTAGTTGTGTTTTTAGCAGTGATAATTGCGCCATACAGTTTACACCAGGAGTGCCCATTACATCGATCGTGACCTATGTATTTTCTATGTTTATAGTAGGAGGTCTTTGGGACTTGGTCATTTTAAAAGTAGCGCGTAGGCTGAAAAAATGTGAGCACCCCAGGTTTACACAGTGTCTTGTTCTTCATACCGTCAAAAGTGAAATATGTCCATTGGTCTACTCTTTTCCTTCTCCCAGGTGTAGACATATTGCAGCAGACTGTATGGTTTTGTGGTGGAAACGCCAACAGCCCAACCTCACAAAGACAGTAGTTCTAATTGGGTTTCCTCCGTAACTCATCCCCCGTTTCCTCTCCCACACACAGCTAAAATAGCTGTCTACAAGATATATGCTGTATACTGACAATATACTGTCTACAAGATGAATTAGATATGATTGGATTTCCTTTTTGTCTTGTTTTTATTCATTGATGAAACTGTCAGTTTTTGTCAATATTTTGTTTTGATTCGTTATCGTTTCATTTTTCATCAGGGGAAAAAGGTCTTTGACATCATTGAAATTGAGTAAATTACTTTCATCAAGACACACTGACGGCAGCTGCAGACTTTCCTCAGATCATATTTTCCACATATTGTTGGATTGAAATTGTGGTTATCTTGGACGTATTAGCCACACCATTCTACCTAATGAACTTTGAACTTTTGAGTTTTGACGGGCACCTCACTTGACCCAATCAACGGTTTACCTTATCTGCCGTGGCACAATAATTCACAAATGAACCTTTGTGAGTAAAAAAAAGTACCAGCCTGTCTTCTACCGTACGTAGCTTGGGCCAGTTGCAACAGATCTTTATGATGACTGAGGCATTGAATAGCCATTTAAGTTGTGAAAACTCAGATATGCCGGTTGATGGGTAGACTTTTGTCGTAAAACCAAGTGGCTCCTGCGTACCAGAGCAATGGGAAACGTGGACTGTGCGCCAATGGTGCGTCAATTTATTTTTTTTTCTTTAATTTCCAAACAATCATGACAAAATGGTTTTCAAAGACAAGATACAGTGTCAGGACACTATGGGGCTTTGCATGAGTAAGTGAACACACAGTGTGACCAAGGGTTTCCAGTTGGCACACCTTTGGAATGTCGGATCCTAAAAAAATATAAGTGAACCGACAAAAATCCTTCTATTTCATGTTCTCGAACTCGGATTTCTCAGTGTCTGCAGCACCTATACAGATTATGTTAGGGAAAAATTCAGCTTGATGACTTTCAATAGCCCAAAGTCATGCCTCTACTGGTTCAAGGACAGGTTTACATTTATTTAGGGTCTGGTTTTCTTTGGGCGTTATAGCCCCCCCCAAATCCTGGAATGTTAAGTGGTTACATGTAAATCAAACATAACATCTCATGCTAATGTTTTTGCTCTGCTCATTTCATGTTTCTAGAACAACAGCTACCAGTCCATCACCGACCCTTACCTTTCCAGTTACTACGCTCCCTCCATCGGCTTTCCGTACCCCCTCAGTGAGGCTCCTTGGTCCACAGGTGGCGACCCCCCAATTCCATACCTCACTCCCTATGGACCCTTGAGTAATGGAGACCATCATTTCATGCCGGACACAGTATTTGGCCAGCCGGGGGGCTTGGGAAGCAGCATTTACCCCCACAGGTTTAATTTTTTCCCAGAAAACCCCGCCTTCTCTGCTTGGGGCACAAGTGGCTCCCAGGGCCAGCAGACTCAAAGTTCAGCCTACGGTGGCAGCTATAGCTACCCTCCCAGCTCCCTTGGGGGCACCCTGGTGCCTGATGGTCAGACTGGCTTTCACAGTGACACACTCAACAAAGCTCCTGGTATGAACAGCCTGGAGCAGGGCATGGTTGGTTTGAAGATTGGAGGGGATGTCACTGGCCCGGGTTCAGGAGTGAAGGCTGTTGGGTCAGTGATTGGTGGGCAAGCTGTGGCAGCCACAGGGAATGGGGCCACACCCATCGGAATGCCCCCACCGAAACCCACGTCTTGGGCTGCTATTGCCAGCAAGCCTGCCAAGCCACAACAGCTAAAAGCTAAGGTGAAGCCAGGGTTGGCCAATCCAGGGGGAGCTTTGCCCCCACCTCCAATCAAACACAACATGAACATTGGCACATGGGAAAAGGGACCAGTAACTAAAATCGCCACGGCCCCCCTGCAACAACAGCAGCAGCCTCTCGGTCTTCCTCATGCCATGCAACATCAAGCCCCCATGCAGCAAGGACCCATGCAGCCTCCCCCTCCTCATTCTTTGGTACAGCCTCAGATACAACCCATTGCCTTACAGCCTCAGCCCCCCCATCACCAGCACCATCAGCCACCTCCTCAGCCCTACCAAAACCACACCCAGCCCCCGCAACCCCAGACTCGCTGGGTGGCCCCACGCAACCGCAATCAAGGCTATGGGCAGGGAGGCCTCAGCCATGACAGTAGTGGGATGATGGGCATGGTTGGTAGCGGAAACTGCGGCCCCCAAATCTGTTCCAGCCAGGGACCTGGTGCCGAGTCCCATCCAGTGCTGGAGAAGCTTCGTGCCTCCCACAGCTATAACCCGAAGGACTTTGAATGGAACCTGAAGAATGGACGCGTTTTCATCATTAAGAGTTACTCTGAGGACGACATCCATCGCTCCATCAAGTACTCAATCTGGTGCAGCACAGAGCACGGCAACAAGCGACTAGACTCAGCCTTCCGGGCAATGAATGGTAAAGGCCCTGTGTATTTGCTATTTAGTGTCAATGGCAGTGGTCATTTTTGCGGCGTGGCAGAGATGCGTTCACCAGTGGACTACGGCACCAGTGCTGGTGTTTGGGCACAGGACAAGTGGAAGGGCAAATTTGATGTTGACTGGTTGTTTGTTAAGGATGTTCCTAATAGCCAACTGCGCCATATCCGCCTGGAGAACAACGACAACAAGCCAGTGACCAACTCCCGTGACACCCAGGAAGTTCCACTGGAGAAGGCCAAACAGGTGCTCAAGATCATCGCCGCCTACAAACACACCACGTCCATCTTTGATGACTTTTCTCACTATGAGAAGAGACAAGAAGAAGAGGAGGAGGTGCGCAAGGTGGGTGTACTTGGGCAACACACTGCAATTTTTTGTTTTTTGAAGGATATTACTTTTATTTTATTAATTAATGCACTAATATTTTGGTTTCTCTTTCCATGTGTTTCCTTTTGTTTTCATAGACTTTTGAACCTGCTCAGATACAGAGCCGCTCTCGGTTGGATCAGGTGAGGAATCCGTATTTTTATTTTTTTTAAATTGTTAGTGTCGCTTGCATTGTATGTGAACCAAGAGAATGACTTGATTAAATATTTTATCACGTCTTTAAAAATCAAATATTTGTTTTTAAAAAATTTGTGTCTTTTTTTTTTCCCCAAACAGGAGCGCCAAAACAGGAATAAACAATAGAGGACATTTATCTCTGGCTTGATCAACACTAGGACACAATTGATTTAAGTGACAGAAGAACATGAAATGCAAACAAGCCCTTTGTTTTTTCCAATTCAGTTCTGGAAATTCTTTGCCATCAATGGGTTTGTGTGTTTTCTTTGCCCGGTGTTCCATCCCCACCACCCAACACTTATTGTGTGCAGGGATTACCAGCTGATTTAATGAATCTCCACCACCCACTTTAAATTCATTTTTTAATTTCTTTTACACTTCTTAACATCGTGTACTCTCACCAGACCTGCCCCCGTGCTCTCCACTTCTCAGCCGAATCAGGGTTTGACTGCATCATGGAGAAAAAAATCTGCCACTTTATATATATTTCAGTACAATCAGGAATAGCCATGTCCTACCCCCATTTGTCCACGTGGGGGCAGCATTGCCAAGTTTTAGAGGTTTAACTGTGCCAACAGAGTTGGAGCGGCCCAAAGGCGATGTGCTACATGGAACTGTGCGAAAATAAAACTTCAGTAATTTATCTATTTTTCATTACGATTGACAAAATTTCAATTTTTTTGGCTTACTACTGACAGCTTTCATTTCAGAAACTCAGTTTCTGGAGGCTTAGTGTTTTTTTGTTTTTTTCTTCTTCCTCTAATTATTAATGAACCGCTAACACAGTGACACTGCTGGAAAAATCAGGGATAGTGTGATGCCACACAAAACTGGAGACAATTCAGAAGAGGAATTGCAAAGACCTCTTGGAAAGAAATAAGTCCTCAGCAACCAGGACCATCACGCTTTTAAATCATAAAACTGTACTCTTGACATCCTTCACCTCTCTGCTTTACTTTCTTTTAATGTTTGTCTCCAACGGTGCTTGTGTTGCTCAACCCAGTTTTCGAGAAATGTGGCATCCTCCATTTTAGATTTTTATAATCATCAACATGTCGTGATGTTATTTGCTGCGTCAGAAGAGTTGTTACTTTTTTTTTGTTCCACACAAATTGGTGTGGCGGGAGCTCACTTATTTTTGACACCATTCTGTCTTAATCCTCATTTTTTGTTCCCCCCCAAACTTGGGTTTGCTAAATCTCTCATGTTGGTCGTAATGTTAAGCTTTAACGTAGGAGCCTATATATTCATGGAGAAAGCCTAAAAATGTATAACCTAATAATAACTGTAACTGATTTACTGTGGAGTAACAAAAATGAAAGAAAAGTGGTTTGTGTGTTTTTTGGTGGTCTATTTGCTCAAGAGTCTGAATTCAATGCTTATGATACACAAGTTCCAACTGTGGACACAAAGTACCACGTCACCAACAGATTGTGCGCCCATGCATGTCAGAGTGGAATATGGGGAGTTTGTACTGTTTGGCAGAGTGGTGATTATGTGTAATGGTTCTTTGGGGACAGCACCCCTTGCCCCCATGTTTTGGTGTCACTCACACAACATCCATCAAAGCCTGAATTGATTTTTAGCTTCTTAATGACATGTTATGTGTGGGGAATCTTGTTATTTTGACTGTCGGACTTCATACTAATTAACTACAGTTAGACCTTGGCTTTCGTACACCCCAGTTTCCGTATGATTTGGGTTTTGTTGACAACTTTTGCTATAATATTGCACTTAAACTGTTCCGTTTGCCCTGCACTGTATCGTTTAGAGAAATCAAATGCTCAAAGAAAGCACCCTACATCTTGCACCTTGCTGACTCACAGTCTGTGTATTTTTTGAGTGTGACTGCTAAATAACTCATAATGGGGGGCCAAAGACAGTTGGGAGTGCCAGTAATTTGATAAAACAAAAAAAGGTGAGAAACACTATTGAATTCGATCTCTCCAGGATGCCCGGGAAGTCTGCATCAACAAGCCATTCATTTGTCATTTCTAATTGTTTGTTTGGCATAGTGTTCTGCATGTAAAACTAAAATAATTCTCTATTAAATGTATTTTTGTTAATATTGTTGGGTGTCTGGAAAGGATTAATTGGATTTACATTACAGGTGTTTCTTATGGGAACAATTGCCTCTGTTGTTGTACGTTTCAGTTTTCGTTTGACCTTTTGGAACTAATTAATGACGAAAACCAAGGCTCCACTGTATTCCAAATTCATTTTAATTTTAAAAAAGCGGTTGAATGCACAGGTCTCACTTACACAAAGTTGCTTGATCATATCAGGATTATGATTGTTGTGTAGTCGTGTGTGCAGACTTGTGACACTGCATTTTTACCTGGCCAGTCAAATCTTTCCACGGGAACTGACGTCTTGACAGCATCACTTCTTCTTCTCTTCTGCTTTTTTCCCACGCCAGTTATCACATTGATCCCAGCTACATCATTTTGTGGCTCAGGAGGTACAGAATGTCATGCAGTTATTGGAGGGTTGGCGGTTTGAATCTCAGCTTCTTAATTGCATGTCTCAGGAGGTAGAAAGTTCCAGTAACCGGAGGGTCGGTGTTTTCAATCTCGCTTCCTCCATGTCAGTCACTGCTGTTCTTTGGGCAAGACACCTCACCCACTTTCCCCCCAGGGTCGTCCACACAGGGATGCTTCACTGATCTACGTCCTGGATCCGCCCCCGTGCACAGCACGGTTACTGCCCACATCTCAAGAGGATGGGTTAAATGCAGAGACAAATTTCACTCTACATTGTGATAAAGTTCACTTTGATTAATAATCACTCGTCACTATTTGCTTCAACTGCTTGAGTCACAGTGGGGTGGGGGGTGGTTTTTCGCAAGACACTTAAGGGTGCCACCAGGTGCAGTCATCAAGGTCATTAGCTGCTTGAGCACTTGGATTGATGTAAACGTTAATGACATGCCAGAGGTTTTTGCGGCAAGGTGAAATGTCAAGATTATCCATGAATGGATGTATTGCAAATAATAAATATGAACTGAAAATGATCTTCTAAACCACAGCTGTAGTGGGAATATTATTCAAAGGATTTATCTTGGGGTTTTTTTCATGATAGAAGAAATCAAGCCTTAATAAATTGTTTATTCATAAATGATTTGGTCTTGATCTCGCATTCTTTGAAGTAACTCTTAGCTTGACTGACCTTTATAGAAAGAACGTCTCCTTGCTGCCTTGGATTCGTTCGTGCATTTGTGTGAAATACATAATTCATTAGGTACATGCTCCTGATACTTTTGACACCTAAAACACAACACATTGCAAACAACATCTATCCCACACGACACCTGGAATCTTGTCGGAATAACCAAGAATCTAAAGTTACAAAGAGGACTTTCACTCGTGGAGGTTGGTAAGTTACTGACAATTAATCTTTGTCATTTTTGACTCCAAACATGCTGTGCCCATTTTCTAGTCCCCTTTGTCGGTTTTCCTCATATGGAGCTATCCGAGGTGCTGAAGAGCTGCTGCTACTACAGAATGATATGAAGCCAATTACGTGTTCAAAAAAATGTGACTATGAAAATCCTGGTAATTACAGCCCTATTTTTCAAATCCAACATATTTGGTGGACATCGGTAGAGATCATCTTGGGGCCATTTTTAAAAATAAAATAATGACAGCAACATGCAGAAGATTCAGTGCAGCTTTATTAGCCAAGTTAGTACAAAATGTTCTAATGGAACACAAGTACACACTGTCATAAAAGCAGAAAATGTATTCACAATCATACTGTCAGGATATATGTTGATATAAAGACATTTTTATGTTGTATTTATACCCCCATTTGCCTATGTAAAGGATTTGTCATTGTGGTGACAACCACCTTTACTCAAGCAATACACCGCTCTCATAAAAAAAGACCACAATAAATAGCTGATAACACTGTCCATGTTTTAACACTGCTGCAAGATTGAATGCATTTTCTTTAAATGTAAAATCGAATCCCGTCATTGTGTGCACTGATAGGTAAAGGCCAGCAGGTGGCGTCTAATGACTTCATTCTCTGCACTGACTCCAATGCTCTTCATCACTGCAGTCTTTTCACATTGAACCCCTTCAAGGCTCTTCATCAAGGTCCTGTGTGTAGGCCTCAGCTTGAGAGCATCACAGTAAAGGTAGGGTGGAGCTGCTGGCCTACTTTTGCTTTGGAAATAATTCATTATGAAGTGCTCCAGCGCCTGCGGTTTAATATTTTAGCGGCTAAAGGGATTACCGCAGGCTACTAAAGTTATAGGGAATCAAACATCAATGCACACACGCCAAAAGACAGAAGGCTTGTATTTTAGTCCAATCTTTCTTTTACACCTCATTAAAAAAGATTCATATATGACAAAAACATGTGAATGCAAAATTTCATTTTCCTTGTGCAGAAATTTGATGTAAACACCACTAAAACACAACATGACCTCATATTAAAAATACACAGCAATACGCATTGCACCTTTCTATTCAAAGCACACGCGTGGAACATAAATGTGACCACACAGTACAGCAGACAGGCCCTATTCCACTGCAAGTATGCCGGGGTCACAGTGGGCACCTTAAACCTTCTTGACACAACACCCCCTGCAAGAATCACCGAGCCAGTTCAAAGTGAAGCCATGTAGATTCCTCTCTTGGCATTCACCGCGTGCCTTAATTGTTTGGACATTAAATCAAGGTCCGCTGTGAACACGCAGAGTGACAACCCTTGAAAAAAATCATCTCACCCTGCAGGAAAAGAGGGCAAATATGACCATCGGCCTCGAACGGATCAGCACCACGCAGCATCTGATCTACCCGCCAAAAGGAGGTTGCAGACTTTTTAGTGCAGCTCCCGTTTCCGTGCGTGCACACACACACACACACACACACTCACACATTAACACACGCACATTCTAAAGCTGATTTTGTATTCCAATCACGTGCGCACACAACAACGTATACATGCACATCTAAAGCCGATTTACTGCCTCCAATGACTGTAATGCGCCACTTTGCATTCAAAGCAAACATATAGACAGAAGTGCGCCACCACTCGGCGTCAAAGCTTATTACACCGCGTTAATGCATAAAGGTACACCTCAAAGCCACACTTAAAAAAAATGCTAAACTGCTGCATTGTCCGGTTTCTACACTCAACCCAATCTAGACACACAAATGCACGCACACACAAAGGAGTGAGAAATGTTAGCACACCACGATGTTCTAAGTCGTCCGTCCCTCTGCAAGGAGTAGCTACTGTATGTTCCATTCAATTTGGCTTGAACGTTCCGAGACTTGTCCACCATCAAGATACCTCCTCTCTGTTCACAATGGAGATGACTCTACGGGAATCTACTTTTCAGGAATCTACATCAGCTACATGCCGAAAAAATATCTTCTCCTGTCCATCGAAAGTCGACCGGTTCCTTGTGGATCGCGTTGTGTTTTAATCTGACCCATTTCGGGCTCCAGTCCTGGACGGATGGTCCCTCTCTCTTTCTCTCTCTCTCTCTCTCTCTCTCTCTCTCTCTCTCTCTCTCTCTCTCTCTCGCTCTCTCTCTCTCTCTCTTTCTCTCTCTCTCAGGGCTGTGTGATCCACAGTCTCCCGGATTAGAGCGCCCCGCTCTTCCTGTCCTAGACAACCGAGTCTCATGCTGATTGGTTTTCAACGCAAGAGGATTACATGAACACAAAATGACGTCATGGACCCGGGCCCAATCTCCCTCCTCCTCCTGCTTCTCACCCCCCCCCCCCCATTAAAACCAAATCCTCATCAGTCCTGAATGTCCTTGAAAACGGCCGGGCATTCTGCAGATATTCGTGTGTACATACATACATGAATACATACAGTACATCAAGACAGCAGTACTGTATACACATCTTCATCCAATAGGCCAAACATGCAAGCAGGTGCTCGTTCCGCTGTAGGAATCACAGCCTTGTGATCAAAGATGAAGAAGTGACTAGACATGTAGTAAGGCGTTATTTTTTTTTAACTGACGTAAAACGGCACATTCGCCTCTATGTTTAGGTTAGGCTTGACTGGAACACCACCCAATGTTACACACATCTACACTGCACGCTGCTCCTACATTAAATGTAATGCACAAAATAGACAACCCTAACACCCATACAGGCAGATACGTCCCTATATTTAATGGCTAAAATATGCATGATTTTTGATAATTACAGTATGTGCTGCTTTTTACGTTTATAATCAATGTATTATGTGACTTTGGAGCAGAATGACAAAGTTGCTTACCTTTAAGTCAAAAATAAAAATGCATTAATGGGCTTACATTATTGATTTAAACAATAGTCCAATTAAACAGACTTAATGAAAAGTGTCGTATTTTCAGTACATGGGGCATAAATATACCTGTTCTCATACATACGTATATTTCAACCCACAGTTCCACGAATGTTCTGCCTGAATGCATTTTTGCCCCGGAAGGAAATATTATTGGCTTTTCGACAGTTTTTTCTCCCAACTGTCTCGTATCTAGCTTGTGTCCATCTCCCACTAGTGTGTGAACAAAGAGGTGGAGAGAACCAGCCCACAGCACTGTATGCCTGCCATTTACCCTCCATTATTGAGTTTATACAATCGCAAATGTAGGTTTTATTTAACATGTAATTATTAACTATTTTAAGGGCATTCCTATTGAGACACCCCGCCTCCCCACTCTCACCCCAATCTACATCTCAAAACGTGCGCCCATGCGTTTACTTGAATGATGCTTGCATTTGTTAGGCCTGTTGGATCCCAATTGGCAAAGCTGAAAATAGCCCATATTAACCCAGCATCCTACAGGATAAAAGCGTACTCCAATAGCGATTAGTAGGGGAAAAATCCCTGGCCGAAGAAGTCCTTTGTTTGTATTCTTACTCTCATCGTTTGAGATCCATCCTCATCCTGCAGACTGGTGTTCCTTTTCTTCTGTCCAAAAAGGTGCTCTTCATGCGTGCAGTGCAAGAACATACATGCAGCAGCATTGCGTACATGATCTGTTTAAGCCATTCTCCGTTTGCAGGCTCGTCGGTCTTGCACGCAAACCAAGTGGAAGTCGGTGAAGCTGAAGTGCAAGCTTGTCTCCCCTTCATGCGTTCCAGCGGCCTCCTCTTCCTCGGCTCAATGAAGGGGGAGTTGTCCCCGTGCATGACAATGACATGCAGGCCCCCATTCATTCAGCCGCTGTCTAACGGTCTTTGGACAGCAAATGCACCCCCATCGGGGGGTCGCAGCCCCCTCATTACCCTCCCCCCATCCCTATACGCAGCCCCCCACAATGATCCCAACAAAAGAGAGAGGGGAGTCGGCCCCAGTTGTGCGCGCTGCGGCCCCTGGACTTGTGAGGTGTGCTGCATGGGAAAATACTTCTCTATATGCACTATACAAAGGGAATGTGCAGCAAAAACAAAGCATACCATAAATAAGCAGACTATAAAGGTAAAGGTAAATGTATAATGTAGTACTGCAGGTGCAGAATGTGCGCACATTACCGTAACGGTGCAGCTAAAGGAGCAGCCTTGCTTTGTACAATTTAATGTCAATACAATTTAATGTTAATGCCTTTAAATACAGTGCAAGAAGTACACTAGGAAATTATACAATTCCAATAAAATACTTGATTATTGAAATTGTTTGTTGCAGCCTAACTAACAAAAGCACACAACAGCTAATAAATTGCAATAAAAATAATATATATATATTAAATGAATCATGCCATGTTAATGTTCTGTTGACAGCTAACAAGCAACAATTCCGTACATTTTTAAAGAATTATAAATATATAGGTAAAAGATACATAGATACAAAGATACATACGTAGTAACAAGCAATATTTCTTGAAATGTATAAAGAATTACAAATATATAGATAGTAGATACATAAATCATAGGTACCCTAGTTTTTAAAGTGTTGTCATAAAAATATCAAAATATTATGCTAATAATATAAATAAATAATAACAATAGGGCATAAATGAAAAATGGAGCTTTCTGTAGTCTCAATTGTGTAGATTTTTGTTCCCATGCAGCAACATCATACCGATTTCCAAAATGCTGTTGAAGGCCCGAGTAGGCACAGTTGGGCATCTGCTTATGGCTCCGTTCATCAAGGGGAGGGAGAGGTCAGGAGCAGCTTCAACCTTCTGTGTGTGTGCAGGTCGTTATGCGCATGCACATCTTCTCAATGAAATATAATATACTTTCTTACATGATTCTCCCCCAAACGTGCCTTCAAGACACAGCTGACACGTGCTTCTTGAGAGCCAGTTTTAATGAACACATTCGAAAAGATTTCTCCGCAAATATATCATTTGTTCATTATTTGTCAATTTAGTTTTTTATATTATCATAAATAATTATTTTATGTGCATCGCTTATGGACTTAAGAGGCTAAATTTCAAATTAAAGAGGGGCTTGTGGCTATTCAAAAATACTAAATGCACGATACTTTGTGCACCGATAAAAGGCTTAAAAAAAAAAAAACAGACAGAAAAGAAAAGGAACAAATCTCCAGTGCGTTTTCCACTAAACCTCCCACACTTTTATACTGGCACTGATACTTATTTTGAGAGGCACATAAAGAGGTGTAAACATTTCGTAAGTGCAAAGAACCAGAAGGACCCTTTAGCATTGTGCAAGAAGAGAAAGAGAAACACGTTGACAAAAGAATCCATTGTTCCTTGGGAACAATTCAAGAGGCCTAGTAAGCTGTCCTCCACGATCAGGCTGCGGGCCGCTGATTTCAATGCAAGGGGCCCTTCCAAGGAGCCATGGTCATGTATAGCAGGTTGCACCAAACACTTGCCTATGTTAAAAGACCTCAGCGTGTGCGTGCACTGTCTGCAGACATGCCGTATGGAAGAAAAGTGTACTGAACTTTGGATGCAGTGTTGTGCTCTTCTGCTTACAGGATGAACCACTATGATTATTTAAATGCTTCACCAAACTAATGTGGTCTCAGGTAAGATCTATAGTAGAGCATAACATTGCTTATTTAATACAAAATTTTGTTAAAGCTGTCTAGATTAGCCTTTTAGCAAAGCAATATATTGAAATATACTCTTAAAATAAAATGCACGCAGCAAATACAATTAATGTAAATTTGCATTATTTGTATTATTTCTTTAGTGTTATTGCATTAGTTTTGGCAAAAATGTTCAACTTCAGAGTTTTTTTCCCAAATGAACAAATGCATTAACACACGCCTACACACACACACCCACAAACACACACACACACACACCTCATTTCAATAATGCTGAGGCACTTGACCAGCGAGGTGAGCATCAGCGCTATTGTGGAGGTTCTTGACTCTGTCTGATAAATGTCATGAGCATTGATCTGTTGGTGACTCATTATGCAGCCGGCCTCTGTACCTGCACATTTTAGGGACCCTGTGTGTGTGTGTGTCTGCATCCAAATATGTGAGCATGCATTAAGAGACGGGAAAAGCCTTGAGCCCAGAACAAAACCATATGAAGGTTTTGCAACTGATGTACAACTGATGTACAGATACTGTTTGTGAAATGTCAAAATGTATGTGTACATTAGCGATGCTGCACCGCAGTCTGACTGAGCAATATGAGTGGAAATGAACAGTTACTAAAATGGGCAATTATCTGGCAACTAACTAACAGCTGTAATTTATGTGATTGAATTCAGTTGAGACTGAGTTGAGAGGGGACACAACCTCCAGGTGATATTGCATGAAAACAAATATGCCCCCTCTTGTTGTTGATGTGTAAACTATGCACATGAAGAGGCACAAAGACACACACACACACACACACACACACACACACACACACACACACAGCATGCCCGCTCGAAACAATTCCATAAATGTATGTGCAGCCTTTCTCGCCCACACTGTGACCAAACCTCATGTTCTCTGCACGCTGCTCCACCACGCAGTCAGTTAACCCAGCAATTAACCTACACCATTGCCAAACATTGTTAAGGAGAGGGAGAAGGGAGATGGAGGACAGGCAGATGAAGAAGAACACTCACAGTCATGACAAAATAAATAAATGAATAAATATTTATACATGTATATTTGTTTTGTCTCAATTGAGTTCATGGTTCATAGTTTTTGTCGATATCTTTTCTGTGTATGGTATATGCCGTTATAGTTTAGTCAAGTCATTTTTTTTACCTTTTTTAATACATGGATTGTGAGCGATTAATCTACATAATCCATATTGCATCATCCATGTGACCTGTCCCATCCCCCCCGACCCTCCCTTTTTTTCTTGCAGATTGGGAAGGCCCCTGCAGTCGAGAGGTTTGAGCGTTGGAGCATCGGAGAGGTTTTGCATACAGCTGTATTCAGGTCTGGGGTGACTGCACTCAGAGGCTTGTGACCACTTCATACATTCACATATACACAGTTTGTGTGCATTTTACAAGAAGCGAGCATGCCAATCTCCATCCTCCCACCCTATTTTTTTAACTGTTTCCAGAGGTGATGACAATGACAAGATGACAATGCTTAGTGGTTGTACTGGCACATTTTTTTTGCTCCACATGCAGAAAATATGAGTCATGGCATGCAGCAAACCAATAAATATTGTATTTACTGCTTAAATTCATGACTTCTTTGGTTTCACTAGAGGTTTAATTTTCTGTCCTGCGCATCTTAACCCATCTATTAACTTTAGACCTCACGTTGCAAAGAGCTTGATTAGAAGTGACAATAATGCTGCTGCAGCTACGACAGATGAGGTTGTGCACTGCAGGTTACAGTTCAACCATTGTTTGCTTCTCTATTGCTGCATTTCTTGTTATGTGTACACTGAGCTGCTGTACTGTGTGTCCAGTGGCCATTGTAGGGTATCGGGGGTAGCTATTTAGTCCCCATATGAAGATTCAAGATGATTGGTTTTATTGACTGGCCTGTGTCACATGCGGTTATCAGGGCGGCTCTTGTAGCATGCATGCTTTTGTCTGATTCTCATTGTTCTTCCCAAGCCCAAACCCAGCACTGATATCAATTTGATATGACAGTAAAGTGAGAATTATGTACACACACGCAAGGGCCTGCGCCCTTTCAGCACCATGGGGAGGGAATAGGCGGCAAGAAAGAGGGAGAATGGCGAGATATGGTGACAGGATTTCTTGAAGGGTTGGCATGCAGGTATCAAGGATAATTTGCTCCGAAGAAGTGGAGTCTGTTTCCTGGTCGTCATACTTTCGATAAAACGCTGCCGCTGTAATGTTGATGTGATAAAGGGGCTTGGTTAGTGTGTCACATCTTATCAGCATCACCTGCAAGTGATGGACTGATTCTAGTAAACATGAAAATTACATCTGCTGCCATTGTAATGCAGAACACAACGCTTCCGTTTATTTGCTTTCAATCACCTCTTTAATCTTATTTCATATTTGCACAGCATGATGAGACATATTTTAGGAAAATTAAATTTCAGTTTGACTTTACAGAACACCTTGAATAGCAATTGAATGTAGGTGGTAGGTGCTGACATCTATACTGCTTCTATTGCAGTTACTGATCGTCAGTGGTGGTGCCCATGAGAAGATAACTGCATTATTTAGTTTGTTTATTTGTGTTTGTTTATTTTTTAAACATCCACAAGACTGAAATAAGACCCTTTTTTGGCTGATGTCCTAAATGGGACTTAGGCCCCGGGATTTTTTTTTTGGCGGGTTGAAAAAATGTAGTGTCCACACTGTGCCGGATTACAAAATAGTTGCATCCAGACGGGAACAGATCACTGAGTGAAAACAATGTAATACAAAAGGCACACCTACGTGTGGCACTGTCAATAGACATGCAGACGGAACCACGTGACACACCAAATGATAGAAGAAGAAAGAACGCATGCGCATAAATCCATCATCTTCTGCTTTCCAAGGCTCGTATAGACTTACGAGAAGTGGAATTACTTCTGTGGGTCATTATGGAGTATAAGACAACAACATTTCAGGAGAATGTCGACTGGGGTGAGTCATGCTAGTCGAAATATTCAGATATTATGCTGGCGTGTCGGCAGCGCTCACTTCTGGTCACGTGATGGTGACGGGTCAAAAGAAGTGGGTTGCTTGTCTACACTAAATCGACAAGCCAGCATTTTCAGATTTTCCCACTCTGGAAGCCGTTCCAATTCCATTTCAGGGCACCCAGAACGACGTGTGAGCCCCAGAAAATAGTTCCGTGTGACACGGAAACTTTTTCTCTTCCGGAGTGGGAAACGCTGAAAACGCCGGCTTGTTGTTTTTTTAATAGACAGCCAAACCGCTGTTTTTCAGAAACAATGATGTCACCAATCCATCTGCCACCTCGTTGCCGCCATGTGACCAGAAGTGAGCGTTGACGACAAGCCAACATAATATCTGAATATTTCATGATTCACCCAAGTCCACATTCTTTTGATATTTTGTTGTCTTTCTCTCCTAGAAGTAATTCTACTTTGTCGTAAGTCGAAATGAGCCTTGGAAAGCGGAAGACAACGGACTTATGCGCATGCATTCTTTCTTCTTCAATACTTTGGTGTGTCACGTGCTTGCGTCTGCGTGTCTGTTCACAGCGCCACACCTGTTTACAGCATCACCCAATGAGCCGTTCCTGTCCGGATGCAGCTATTTAGTAATCCAGCACAGTGTGGACGATCATTTTTTTCAACCCGCCAAAAAAAAAAATTCCAGGAACATTCCCATGTGGATCATCAAAGACATCAACCAAAAAACAAGTGGATTTCCAATGCAGCTTACTTCTTTTATCACTAAGATAATTGAAGGAAGCCATGTGATGACTGGAACCATGTTTTCTTAAAAATAAGAGTGCTTTTGTCCGAGGTAATACTAATAACATTGCTCTGGGTGAGACCTACATTTTTGTAATATATACGTTTTCTGACATAAATACATTTACAGCACTTGTGGTGGTGGGGGAGGGTGTCAAAATGGATGTTACTATTTCAGGAAATATGGTTTATTTTGTGTAACTGTGCCATTTTATGCTTACAATTAAAATATTCATATAGTATATGTATTTATGGACTAAAAGCGTAAATACTCTGCGGTTGGCTGGCGACCAGACCAGGGTGTACACTGCCTCTCCCTTTGAAGACAGCTGGGATAGGCTCCAGCATACCAGCATGGCTAGGCGGCATAGAAAATGAATGAATGACTGAAGCATAGATACTGAACATCTTCTTAGCAGTAGTTTATGGATATAAAATGGGTATTCCTGTAGAGTGACTCACACGTACTCAGGTGTGTCTTGTGTGGCGCAGCAAAGTCAGAAATGTCCACTTGTAATTCCCCTTGATCCCTCTTTTCCTTTCCTCCCATTTTTATGTAGTGGTCTTGGAGAAAAGGTGTTAAATCATCTAAATCAGTCCCTGGCTATTATATCCAATTAATGCCTCCTCGTGGTGTTTTATTGTGTTATAAACTGCTATCACTTGTGGTTCACTAGACAAACACAATATGTGTCTGTGCCGCCTGCCACCGGGGCTGTGTGCGCCTGTGCTAGGGAGGGACCGAGGGGGACTTGGCCGCTGCCCACGGGGGCCCTGGCCACTCTACATCAGTTAGTTTTGGAGGAGATCCTAGTTGGCTTTTTAAGAGGGTCCATTATAGGCTTGTTAATGCCTCAGCCAAGGGGGAAACACTACCGAGCGCACTCAATTCTCCATGCACTCAGTCTCCTTCTCACTCGCACAAACACCGTATTTCCCGCTTGTTCTCCCAGTGCCGCGTGCTCCCCTCGAGACAGGCCTGCAACCGTGGGCCGGCCTCCCCCCCGTGCTGCTCGTGTGTTATCTGACAAACTGCTACTTTTTCATGCTCTTCACGGGCTCACACGCAACCGCTCCATGCATTGATCTGTGTGTGCTGGTTGCAAACATGCATGCGAAGGAATTCTACAGGCTATATTGTGCTTTCAAATAAAAAAAGAAAACTAACAAAAAACAAAACAATTACCTGGCAGACACAAATGTTGCCCTCTATTCAATTTATCACAAGCATCTTGACCTGGATGGCTAGCAGAAACAACAGAAACAATACAGGTCGCCGCAGGGGGGTGGCTACTTTTTTACATCACAAAGTACGACCGTCCGGCTTCCTTTATTCATACTTACTGTACTTTATGTCTTTAATAGTCACTAATAGCAGACACAATTATCTGTTTTTCTCCACATTCGGAGCGACCCGGCAACAATTTAGATTGTAGCTAATGTTACATCCACCGAACATGGACACATATTAGCTTGAACAGCCACTAGCAATGTGCATACAGTGAGCAATTAGCAATTTTTACACAATCATGACCCACTTGGCCACAATTAATTCTGGGTTACATAGTGCCGTTGAGATTGGCACGTGCGGAGAATGCCTCCTCCTCTTTGGTCGCACACATATGAGAGAAAGAACTAGTTTCCAATCGCACAATCTAGGTATGTTTATCTAACTTTTAAAAAGCCAAACACAATCTAATTAAGGTGCTTACATGCGTGTGTAAAAGCTAGTTTTATGCCAATTCATGCAAAATCTTTTTTTTCAGTGTTTATAAACGTACTGACTGTGATCTTTTGTGCTGCTACGGCCTTGTGCAGATGTGTGTCCACATGTGTGTGCGCGTGCTATAATGTGTTAAGCAGATAGAGCGTTCCTTTGAAGATGTATTTGGGAGCCTTGAGGGGGAATTCAGGAGCGTGTGATTGCATATTTAGGACAGTGAGTGAGGGTCTTTTTGAGAGAGTGTGTGAAATTTGAATTCACACTATAAGTGTGAAGCAGTTCATTTATAAGTGAGAGGGAGGACTGTTTCAATAGACACACTCAGGAGGATTCTAACTAACGACAACACCACAAAGTTCATTTAGGAACAATTGCCATTTTTTGTCAGGTTTAATTTGAGTTCTGATCTGTGCGCCACAAAACGGAGGACACTTTTGCTTTATTAAAGGTGGAGTCATTGGACGCCGTACTTCTCCACCTAGGTTTTAATGCTAATGTCCGTCGTTTCCACATTATGAACTGTCGTCAAGGAGAGGTGCCTCTCGGTCGCCCTGGTAACCATTGGCTCCCAGCATGCTTGGTGTGAGTGACAGGGAGAAGGTGTGACCAAGTGAGAGCTTTGTGTAAACGGACATCTTGCAGAGATGGATGAGCATGTATGCACCAGCGGCTCCAAAATGTACCATCACATCCGTGGCGCTTTCGTGTGCTGGTGAAAATGTTAGCGTTATCATTTGACTACAAAAAGCCATGCAGTCAAGGTGAAATGGAAAGCCTGAAAGATGTGATTATGGCGTTGCCCCCATGTTTAAATTCATATTCCCTGAGCAAATATGAACAAAGTGTGAGAGTGCGGCAGCAAAACAATTGTGTTCTCTGTTGAAGGATAAGTGGCTGCCATTGATTGGTGACAGCAGTGGCAGCCTGTGTTCATCTCACTCCCCTCTGTGCTTGCTCATGCGAGATACTCTGAGAGTATGTCCTCCGAGGAGAAGACATGTTGGCCTTTATGTGTGTCTTGTGACTAGAAGTCGGCTTTCCACTCTGAAGGCAACCCTAAATGAGTACGAAATAAGTTGTGACGGTAGTGTGTGCCACGTTGTCAGGTGAATTTGTTTCAGCATTGTCTGTTCTTCTTGCAAACGTGTCTTCAGTACCTTTAGGTTTCAAAATGTTTCATGTCCAGTCTAACAACCAAACCCACCTCATATCTGAACCTGCTGTTGTTATTTAAAATGACACTTTTTGTCCATTCCTTTAAAAAAAACCCAACTTAAAACAGAATGATTGTGGTACACACTTTGGGATGGTCCACTCAAATTGGCCTGCACCTTTGGAGACACATGCCAAATGTGATGTGATGTGATTTGTAATTGTGAAAAATATTGCATTATTTTTTTGTTCAATCTGTTCTTTCAACTGCTGTTAGTTTCATATGCTAGCTGATGGTGGTGTTCTTATATTTTTGGTTGACAAAAATGTCATCTTGACAGTTGCAAACAGTCCCAACTTAAGTTACCAATTTAAGCCATCTTGAATTTCCATCCATCCATCCATTTTCTATGCCGCTTATCCTCATTCGGGTCGCGGTCCCTATCCCAGCTGACTTCGGGCGACAGGTGGGGTACACCCCGGACTGGTCGCCAGCCAATCGCAGGGCACATATAGACAAACAATCATTCACACTCACATTCATACCTATGGACAATTTAGAGTTGCCAATTAACCTAACATGCATGTTTTTTGAATCCAAGGAAGAATCGAACCCAGATCGTCCCGATCTCCAGACTGTGACTGTGTGGCTAACATGCTAACCACTAGACCACGGTGCGGCCCCCTTTTGTATTAAAATCTACTAAATCTCAGTGAGGACAAACCGGTGTGTGAACCTGTTCGTTTGAAGAGTTGAAGTTGGGATGGCTGATATGAAACCAATATGTGATACCAGAGATTAGCAGCAGCAGCATCTCCGCTGTTGAACTTAGAGAGTAACCTAACAAAGTGATAAGCTCAATGTGAAATAAGTGACTCCAGGGAGCAACTGTCACATCTTCTTACTGTCATGTGCTCCACTGTGTGCATTGTCGTTGCCAGTGTTCGCCATTGGGCTTTGTGCATATTGTTTTCCATTTTCTTGCTGAAAACTTTGGTGAATTGACACAATATTGTTTTCTATGTTGACAAGTTAAATGTGGACAAAAGCATTAACCTATCGACAGACTGTGTATTAAGGTATAACACTTAAATTAGTGCTGCAGAATAATTATTTTCTCACCCTGCTATCACTATGCCGTCACTATGATTTCAGTGCGGCATCATTAACATAGCAAATAAAACATAATAATAAAAATAACATGCTGGATACAGTGGTGAGAAAAAGTGTTTGCCCCCTTCCTGATTTATTGTTTTTTTGCAGGTTTGTCACACTTGAATGTTTGAGATCATCAAACAAATTGAAATATTAGTCAATGACAACACTAAATGAAATTAAGCTTTTTATCATTAAGGGAGAACAAAAATCCAAACCTGTGAGAAAGAACAAAAATGGCCCGCATGGCAGAGTTCCAAGACGAAAACCGCTGCTGACCAAAAAGAACATAAAGGCTTGTCTCAATTTTGCCAGGAAACATCTTGATAATCCCCAAGACCTTTGGGAAAAAACTCTGTGGACCGATGAGACAAAAGTTGAACTTTTTGGAAGGTGTGTGTCCCATTACATATGGTGTAAAAGTAATGCCGCATTTCAGAAAAAGAACATCATACCAATAGTAAAATATGGTGGTGGTAGTGTGTGTCATACTCCTGACCTGAGATGCTGTCCTCCTGTTGAGATACCGTGGCATGACCTTAAAAGGCGATTCATGCTGGAAAACCCTCCAATGTGGCTGAATTACAACAATTCTGCAAAGATGAGTGGGCCAAAATTCCACCACAGCTCTGTAAGAGACTCATTGCAAGTTATCGCAAATGCTTGATTGCAGTTGTTGCTGCTAAGGGTGGCCCAACCAGTTATTAGCTTTAGGGGACAATCACTGTCACACAGGGCCATGTAGGTTTGGATTTCTTTTCTCCCTTAATAATAAAAACTTTCATTTAAAACTGCATTTTGTGTTCAGTTGCCTTGTCATTGACAAATATTTAAATTTGTTTGATGATCTGAAACATTTAACTGTGACAAACATGCAAAAAAAAAAAAAAGAAATCAGGAAGGGGGCAAACACTTTTTCACACCACTACTGTATATCTTGCAGGACTTGCAGACACGTCATCATTAGCTGCATCAAACCTGTCTAAAGCAGATAATTGTCTCATTTTTAACAAGGTGGACATCATATTCAGGCGTAAACGTACCAGGGGGCAGGTTTGGATATCTTTTTTGCTGTTCCTAAAATAGACATGTTCATCAAGCCTATTCCTGTCCACTTCTTCCTCATCCCTCCTTTAATGCTCTTTAATTAGCCTACTTTACCCTCCTCTTCCTCTTCACCTCTCTTCCTCTCCTTATCCTGCATGCCTCAGCAAGCTTCTTCTTCCTGTTTGTCTGTGTTGGCATGAGCTTCGCTGGCTCTGCCCCCGCCTGCCCGCACTTTATGCTGATTGGACCAGCTGTTCCACTTAAATTCACCATGGCAACCTCAACCTGTTGCCTAGCAACCCCGCTCCTCTCTCTGATTCCCGCCAGTGTTCTCCACAGGCAGAAGGAGAGGGAAAGAGACAGAAAATTCCCTCAGATTGTTTGTGTTAGTGTGTGTGTGTGCGTATGTGTGCGTGTGTGTGTGTGTGCATGGGTATGATTCACCAAGGAAATGTGTTGAGTGTACTGATGAGATAAAACCATACCAAATAAGTTCACATGCAGGCCAGAGGGAGCGTCTTAGAGAAGGCTAGCAGGCGTAGATGTTTTCACTAAATGATGATGTACTTATATACACGCGAAATAAATGTGTATGCCTGTGGGTGTGTTTGTGTGCGTGTGTGTGTCTGTGTGTCTTCTCTTGACTGGACCTGTCCTCTCAGGCGTGATGAAGCGATGGTACATGCAAGCCCCTGCTAAAGAATTCATGGTGCTGCAGCTCTCAGAGGCCCCACTGTCAGTGTTGCCTCATGGCCCAAGCATACTAATCAGAGACACTCGACAGTGACACACACACACACACACACACACACACACGCACACACACACACTTGTGGTCCAGTTCTTTTGACCTACAGATTAGTGATGCTAATGGACTTTTCCAGCAGCCTGGGAACCAGTCCCAAGGCCAGGTAATCCCATTGCTCATCCCTGCAGATTAAGACCAAAGTTTCCAGGTTTGCTCTCACCTGTGTCACTGAGTGGAAGACACATAGAAGATGTGCGCTGCATCTTTACATAACCTCTTATTTACTGTGTACAGTAAATGTTCTCACTGACGATGCATAGTATTGTGATTACTTTATGTGTGCATTTGACTGGAGATGCCTACTGTATATCACATATCCTCCTGAGGCCCAGCAAAGCATTTTTGTCCCTTGGAAGGGACAATCATTTTATAGCCTTATTTCAATTGCAAAACACTCTACAAGAATAAAAGCTGTTGTGCTGTGGAGAGGACATCCTGGGCTTTCCAGTGATTTAATTGATTACATTGCATTGGTTCTCATCATTCTGGACAGTGGACACCTATAATGAAATGTATACACAACATAGAAGATAGCACCTTTTGTCGTTTTTGGCAAATTCCAACTTGGCCTTCCTATTCTTCTTGCTAATGAGTAGTTTACATCTTCTGGTATAGCCATTGTAGTTTTGTTCAAGTCTTCTATGAACACTAGATAGTACACCTTCACTCCTGCCCTTTGCAGGTAGTCGGTGATGTCACTAACAGTTGTTATAGGGTATTACATCTCTCACAACGATTCTGTCATCAATTGCAAATGTTTTCCTTGGTCTCCCGGTTTTACGTCTGTTACTTAGTTAGTGGCTCGTGCACTGGTGTTCTTTAGGACATTCCAAATGGTTGTACTGGCTATGACCAATTTTTGTGCAATGGTTCTGATTTATTTTCCATCTTCACTCAGTTTCCCAATTGCTTGTTTTTCTCCCATAGACAGCTCTGTGGTTTTCATGTTTTTTGTCATCTCTAAATGCAGTCTACACAGGCAAAACTCGTTCTATCCAATCTGAAAATGAGCGTAGACATTCAATGCTATTTATTGATTGAATAAGCAATGTAATAGAACACATGGGCAACAAAACACACCTGTCAGTCACACGTTGCAATACTTTTGCTCACATCGGGGTGGGTGGGTTCAAACAAAAGGTGCTATCTTCTAAATTGTGCTTCCAATCCAGATGTAAATACCTGAAAATAAAAGCTGAAATGTTGCTCTCGGATTCTCGCATTTGTCTTTTATTGTCAAACCCAAATGTTTTCAGTCTACAGCAAAAATAAAGAAACTGACCTCACTGTTCCAATACTTCTGGAGGGCACAGTATATACACATATACGTGAATCCTCTCCCATTCACCATTCAGCATTCACATGCTGAATGGTGCAGATTTGCAGATTTTTGGTACAATGTACAGTACATGTACCACTGTTAGAAAGCCCACAATTTTTACATTTTTATGTCTTTATGAGCACAAGTTAATATATTATTTTTACATCGTTACTTGAATTGCAACAGGCAAGCAGTGTGGATTATGTAGACCCATCTTGGAGAAACACCCTCTCTAGCTTGCTTCCATGGTTATTGTACAAGTGTGACTTAGGCTGGCCACAATAAAAGGCCCTTCCAAAATGTGCCAATGACCACCATTTGCAACGCATTGCAACAGTGCAACAGTGCACTGTGCAACACATTTCCTTTCCATAGAGTCGATCAGGTTGTCGATTATGGCCTGTGGAATGTTGGTCCACTCCTCTTCAATGGCTGGGAAAGTTGCTGGATGCTGGCAGGAACGCTGTCATGAATGGAACCCCTGCAAAAAGCGCGGATCTCCTGTAATGATATTTAGCAAGTATTCTTATTCCTCATTATATCAGTCACCAGGAGATTGATGAAAAATGTACATTTGTATCTAACGCTGCACCTGCTTTGCACAAAAAAGCATCGCATGTGTACTGGTACTGTTTATAATGGCATTTTGATAATGGTAACATGGTTCTGTTCATGCGGGGCTCATTTCAAGTTACCAAAATAGTTCCTTGTACGACAATGATTAAGGCTTTTACATTTCAATACTAGTTAGTATTGGGCTACTAGGGACCCAGTCAGGCCAAATTCTGTGTCGTCCTGTTGCTGTGCAGAGACAACTATTCACCTAATGGTCTTGCTAATAAAAAAATCTCCTTGCTGGAGAAAAACAAGCAAATTATAGCATTGAACAAGATGTGAAAGAACGGGAGGATGGAGAAAGATTGCACCAGACAGATTCTTCTTTGGTCCTGCTGCTCTGCCAACACGTATGCACCAGCAAATGATCATCTCAAGTACACTACAA
Organism: Dunckerocampus dactyliophorus; assembly: GCF_027744805.1. NCBI lineage: Eukaryota > Metazoa > Chordata > Actinopteri > Syngnathiformes > Syngnathidae > Dunckerocampus > Dunckerocampus dactyliophorus. The sequence continues at coordinate 36,458,360 of NC_072819.1, forward strand.
TTGTTTTCTCATTTTGATTGACTTTGTACCACACACACACCTTCATTTTGGTCTCAATAGTTACTCTTCTGACTAAATCTGCAGATAGTGCCAATATACCACCAACAATACATGAATTGCCTTTGCACTTATTCATATTTGAGCTCTTTATTTCATTAACTGTACCAAGAATTGCAGCCAGAGAGACAGTAATGTGTAAGCGATAATGGCAGGGATCTACTTAGCCTGAATCCCAATTCCACCTCTTAGCCCTTTTCCCTTTGTCTTACTCCTATCCCTACACTTTAAAACCAAGAGCCAAGGGGAAGAAGCCACTAAGAAATGAGACGCTACCTAATTCTCATTGTCATGTCATCATGTCATCATGTCTCATGTCGTCATCTGACATAGGCAGCTGAGACAATTAAATTGTTCATAATAAATGTTTCCTACCATAAACTAAGATGCATACATTTCTACATTATTTCATTGTTATATAGCTTACTTCGGAATACCTTTTTACAAACTCTGAGATTTATTTCCAAACAAGCTTACAACCTGGACAGCAGCATTTATAAACTAGAACATGTATCATCTATACATGTGAAATAAGAATATAACATAAACTTTATGAACATCAACAAATGTATACATCTTATCAACTATTATTTGAAGGTTTAGGCCTCGGTCTCCTCCTGTCGTTGATGTTCTCTCTCGGATTGTTTTGAAAGAAAGTCCAGAATGGCATTTTGTTGCATTTTACTTTTCCATACTGGGATTGCAGCTTTTGAATGGTCCTAGAGTGCTGTGTGGTGTTGCAAAGGGTTGTGGCAAGGTGCAAGAAGAAATGACATATATGCATAAACTGCATAGCGCTTTTCCACCTCCAAGGCACTCAAAGCACTGTGACACTGTTAGCACATTTACCTACTGATGACATAGCATCAGGAGCAACTGGGGGTTCAGTGTCTTGCCCAAGGACACTTTGACATGATCACAGGAGGACTGAGGTTCGAACCCACAACCTTCAGGTTGAAGACCACTCTACCACCTGAGCCGTGCCGGCCCCAACAATTAAAAACACGGCGAAAATTTACAGTGTGACAATGGATGGAATATCTAATAAAACATGAGTGGCGTTACTACGAAAATCAATAATTATGTTTAATTACTTACATTTATATGCTTCTTTCAGACTCCATTCTGCCCTCTTGTCAGAGGGAGCGCTGAATCCGAGGAAACTCCTCCTACCCTTACGTTTCAAGTGTGGTCCCCGACTACACTTGGTTTCTACGGCTGTACACCTCTTAGCCCTGAGCCCTTGATTTAGGGAGAATTGGGACACCACTTGCCTCTCATGAACGCGCAAAACCTAGCGGCAAGGGCAAAGATAACGGGTACAGGGCGGAATTGGGATTCAGCCTTAATCATACCGGTGCAAAAGTGCACATACAACATTTGCAGAGACGCAGCAAGCAGACGCACCCCTAAAAGCAAAGGACCTTATTATAAGTCATTTGCATGACGGTACATGAATCATCCATTAAAGAATAGGGCAAAGGAAACAAGGCAAGGCTCTTATGGTAATTGAAACAGGTTTCTTGAGAGCTTGCCAGTTCCCCCCCCTCCCCCGTCAGGATTTAAAGCAACTCTGGGCCCCTTGTGTCCACTGGGCCCCATAACCAATCTGTCTAATTGGGAAAAACTGCCCTGGCTTATAAGAAACCTGAAGGGGTCAGAATTGGACATCTGCTTGTGCCCTTCAAAAAGTTTCAGGGTCTTGCACTTAGATGTTTCTTAAAGTAAACTTTTTATTTTGTCCAAATGATTCAGTAAGGCTCTTTTCTGAATTGCATTAGGCAATAATTCATCTTTGATGGGCACACTGAGATTAAACAATTCTTACCTGCTATAATCGCACCGAAAAACAAAGTGGTTTCCTTTCAAGGATACCCAACACAAGATGACATAAATAGCTTGGGTCAGCTCAGCTTCACATATGAATGCATACTTTTTACAGAGTCATTGATTGAACCGTTAGACAGAGTTGTGCCAAAGTCAATAACATTGTATCATATTACATTTAGTAATAATATTAAGAGCACTCACTGATTGAAGTGTCAAATTACTATTGCTAATACTATCACTATCTCTATATCTATTGAATTGATATTTTTTGTATTTTGTTGGTTAAACACGAAAATATTAGCTTCATCAGAAGATGGTTGCCTTGAACCGAGTCTTACTTTTGCCTAAAGTTTATTCCTGATCATGGGGACGGTTTTTTGTGGACTGTTGTTGCCAACATGGTCTCTCTTAAAGAGTCCTGAAGCTTCCCCACATGAAACGTGTCTTGACAAGGCTTTAGTGGTGATTTGGTGCATAGAAATGAAATGAAAGTGAATGTGCATGGGAGTCAAGTTTGAATGAAAACTCTGTAAATGTGAGACAAGCAGTTCATCTTGCTGTTTTCTGTATCAAACCTGCAAAGATTTCTCCATCGAGCCCTCCTGTCTACAATGTGTCTTTATCTATTTTTGACAGATCATCAAATGATACTCATCTTTCCTTTATTCCCCTTTCTTCAAAGAGAGATGGAAGAAATGGTATGACTCCTGATGGGGGCTTCGCTGTTTGGGAGAATCGAGGATGATTATTTTGAGGGATGGGGAGGAGGCTGCAGATCCAAGCAGAGATCTTGGTTTTGCTTGAAGATAGCCTCAAGTGATGCTTTGATTGCAGTGGCAGTTTATCTTTATTATAAAATTCCATAATGGAAAATCGACCCTGTCCACTAAGCCCAGGACTTTATCTGGACTGGATGAAGGTGTGTGTGTGTGTGTGTGTGTGTGTGAGTAAGCAGAAAAGTGGCAGTACAAGCGATAAAAAAAAGTATTGGAATTAGAGTTGAAGACTCCAACAGGACAAAACTGAGTATGACTTTCTGAAGGTTCTTCTTCTCATTAACGAAGCTTGAAACCTTGGAGAAGTCATGAGGAAAGTGTCGCAAAAATCTTAATTTTACAAGCCCTCCTTCTCTTGTGTGGGCCCTCGGTGAACAATGCTGCCTGCTAGCCTGGCTGCAACGCTCCAGCGGGAGGTGGGCCCTGATTACAGGGGGCCCTCCATTTACCCACCAGCCCGGAGGACAATGGCAGGCAGGGGCTATGTTGCCGTCGCCGCAGCCTGGCTCTCTTTTGTCTGTGTGGATGTGTGAAGCTCCAGTGACAGATGGCTGCAACATACTGCCATATTTGTTACCTTTCCCAGTGACGTGCACTGTGTACTCTTTCCTGCAGACGACCGCAGAGAGACGGCAGCTGTCCATCCCTCTCCCCACGCCACCTTGCAAGGACTCACACACACACACACACACACACACACACGCACACACACTTACACACGGATCTACAGCCTGATCCAAAATCAGTACAGAGACTATTCGGGCTTCATACTGTTGGAGTCAAATCTCCCCGGAACAAAAATCTTATCATGGAGAAAAATGGAGCATATTGAATGTTCTATTTGTAGCTATTGTTATTTTGGGTTTTGGTTTCCGCTGAACCCATTCTTTGTTGTTTGAGGAAAAAAAGCATGCTGTATCCTTTCATATTTACATCAAATCATTCCCAAAGGAGGGCACTGTGCAGAATAATAAGAAGAAATTGCATAACCCGTGTCACCTTTTTATTCTGACAGCTTCTGTGCTGCGCTCCTGCACTAGTTCTGTGTAACTGATTCTTACTTTTATAGAAATACAAGCAATAAAGTGCTTATTAAAGGTCAAAGATGGTTCTTATTTGTGGAAATGAGGAGGTTTGGTGTTTAGTAACTTTACTACTTAATTGACATTTTGATTGAAAAGAATGGAAGCGTTTGTTTTTGTATTCATGTATATTACCACCCCCTTTCTTTGCCTGTTTTAAATGATTACTTTTTGCTTTCATTTGAAGTATGGAGCAAATATTTGCTTTCTACTCTTCCGTCCCACTCTTCACCAAATGTGATCTTGAATAAGCAAATATATTTGAGTCACCAAGGTCAAGCCGAGTAAATTGAATACATAAAGCATAGAAGACTTACAGGAAAACACAACCACTAAAAAATGTCACCAAACCCCCTCCTGCATCTATGATTTATTATAGCGAAGTCATGGTGAGGGCCCTTGATAGCAAATCGTGGGAATTGATTTGATTTGCACGAACTGCTGTTGATTTATAGCTGAGCCAGAGGTTAATGATGGTGACTCTTTTCCACTTGTTCTTTCCACTGTAATGTGGCTGTAGGGGGCCCATGCCAAGACCCTGCAGCACTGTGTCCTTTTCTCGCAGTGACACAGTCCAACTCTCTCTCGTCTTCACCCCTGACACTGGCACTTCATTTAAAGAGCTGACCTTTTGGACAACATTATCATTTATGTTACCGTGAGTAAAATGTTCCAGGGTAATAATATTGTTTCAAATAACATCTGTGTGTGATTGTGCAGTTAGCAATGATTAAATCATCATCTTCCGAGATATGGTAATTAAACAGTCGCAGACTGCAGCTTGTAGTCCTTGCAAGGCTGTCGCTGATGAGCAGTTCTACTCAAGGTGGACTCGATACACCATAAATTGCGTGAATTAGTGCGAAAGCCACTTTTTAAATGTCTGAATATTTTTATCCGAAAGCACATTTTGGGTTTGTGACATACGGAGACTTTTAGTCAGAATTCCACACACTCTTTAATACAGGGTCAGGCAAAATGATCTGACACATTTGTAGGTTAAATAAAAGGCAAATAAAGTAAAGAAACAAGAAAGTGTTTTTATTTTCGAAAAGTATCCACTCACTCTTTTAGCATTATTTCAGAAACATGGTTGAATGAAGATACATTTTGACATGAAGAAATATATGAAAAGAGAAAACAAAACGGGAGGTGGTATTGCAGCGGTACTAAAAAACATGTCACTAGCAATTGATGAAGTAATGGAATGCGTAACAGTGGACAGGTGTGAAGTATGTGTAAACTGTGCGGGGCTGCATGTCATTGCACAAAGAAAATTATGAAATGTTCCAAATTTGAGCTACGCATAATTTCTGTGAACTTTTTGTGAACGCACCGCGAACGCACTGGAACCTACTGTATGCCTTAAACAATGCAGGTGGCGGGTATCAAAACATGTCTCATTCACATGAATGGGTTAACTTTTCCACCAACGCTTAGAGCAAGTAGGGGGGAATTCTCAAGTAATTTTGATAGCGTCTTGAATCTTCCTTAGTGACCGAAAGGACAAGATCGCGGGTACAAGCGGCCAAAATGAGTTTTCTCCGTAGGGTGGCTGGGCTCTCCCTTGAGATAAGGTGACAAGCACTGCCATCCGGGAGAGACTCGGAGTAGAACCGCTACTCCTCCGCATTGAGAGGATCCAGATGAGGTGGCTTGGTACTCTGGTCAGGATGCCTCGCGGACGCCTCCCTGGGGAGGTGTCCAGGGCAAGTCCGAGTCCGAGGCAAGGCCTCAGGGAAGACCCAGGACATGTTGGAGAGACTGTTTCCCAACTGGCCTGGTAACGCCTCTGGATCCGCCGGGAGGAGCTGGACAAAGTGGCCGGGGAGAGGAAAATCTGGGCCTCCCTGCTTAGGCTGTTCGGATACAAGAGCGGTAGAAGATGGATGGATGGATGGATGGATGAATCTTCCTTGTGAATTTCTGTTAATAACTAATCATAATGCCCAAAGTGTCTTCTAGTCAGCAATTCCCTCTCCCATACTGGCTGTGCCTTCTTTTCTCTAGTTTGTGCCTTTTTCCTGCTCTTTCCGCAGTCTCTTTCTGCAGCTACATTACATTACTTTTCTACAAAGAGAGCTTCTTCACTGGAGTTCAACATCTTGTAGGTCCCTTGCAAATAGAGGAATTAATGAAGCTAGGGGTGATGCCTGCTGTTGCGTGGCAGAAGGAAGGAAGCGGGGGTGACAATGCATAACCATGCGCGTCCTGCGTATGATGTTGTACACTAGATTTAAACAATGCTTGACTTGGGTGTAAAATAACATGTGCCAATGAGCATGCGAATTTTTGGTCACAAATTGCATAGCAAATGCGTAAACTAGTCTTCAAGCAGTTCAGGCGTGCTCTTGTGACAGTGAACTGCGGGACAATGCCAAGGGAAAGTGCGTGCATGTGTAAACACCACTTAGATTTAGTAGATACATTTGGACGCCATAACATACTTTCTTTTCCATCAGCTTTGCGGGTATTGTTTCATTCTTGTCTGAAGGCTGTGTCATAACATATTGAGTAGTGGATTATTTTGCCATGACGGAAGCAGAGATTGTTTTTACACTTTTATTTGGCACATGAACGTCTGATCTATCTATCTATCTATCTATCTATCTATCTATCTATCTATCTATCTATCTATCTATCTATCTATCTATCTGTCTGTCTGTCTGTCTGTCTGTCTCTCTGTCTGTCTATCTATCTATCTATCTATCTATCTATCTATCTATCTATCTATCTATCTATCTATAAATTAATAAAGCAGAAACAGAGAGAGGGCAGCTGAAGCTATTTTGCAAAAGTCCTCATAAATGGGATTTTACAGTGCTGTAAATCCACCTGACATATAAAAGGAATATTGTAAATATGCTGATTTTCCCTCCTAAATGTATCCCAGTACATATGTAATAGAAAGAAAAACAGTTGATTGTATGAAGGTGGTTTAGCAGTTGGCATGATGCACCACAGAGCGTCAAGGTGCCACACACACACCATCTGTCACACAGTGCACTCGCCAGCCATTTATATCACATGACTCTACATGCGAATACATGCATGCGCTTTTCAGTCTAAATTCAAGAGGTAACTGTTGGGCGAACAGTTTGCTGTCTTTTTAAGGTTAGATTAGCCATGCTTAATAGAGCGAGTATCTTCAATAAGTAAATATATGTACAATTCTGTCAAGTCTAGACTTTTTTCAGTGGCTTCCTCCACCTCCCTAGAACATGCACACATACTGCAAGCAATGCATCTTGCCTCTTCCTGCTTTGAGTATGCAAGCTACGCTGACGTAACACACACAAGCAAATGAGTTATGTTCGTTAATGGCAGCAATTTTGGAAAGTTTAGCTACCAACGTTAGCTATCATTGAATGTATAGCCTATCTTTACCACACAATGACTCCAAATTGTCGGTCACTTCTCTGAGACGGCTTTCGTATATGTGCGTACCACGGATGTCCAGACTTTCCCCACCAAGGGCGGCATACTGGAAAATCAAAGAATGCGGGGGTCACGGTTAATTTTTTAAACCAACCCATATAGCTATGGAAAGATGTTTTTTATATTTAAAGAAAAAAACAACAGTGTGCATCTCAGCTTTGTGTTAACCATGACAAAGCGTATTAGTAGTTTGAACTTTTTCTCATGACATTACACTTTTTCTTTTATTTGTTTACATGTTTACAAATATTTTAACTTTCTTCTCATACATTTTTTTCTCTTAATATTATGTTGAAGCCGCATGCCGCTTGGCCTGCAGGTACTTGTCAGCTGCTTCAGGTGCCCCACAAGCCATCCATGCTCGATAGGACTCTGCAGCTTGACTGCAGCCCTGATCCCTGGTGTCCACCATCGGTTTCGGGGCTTGCCACCATGACTGGCACCAACCACCTTGCGGCCGCAGCTCTGATCGGCTGCTTCAGCAATGGAGGCACGGAATACGACCCATTCGGACTCGATTTCTTCGTCTACCCCCGGGATGCAGGTGAAGCTCTGCCGGAGGTGAGACTTGAAGACTCGATAAATGGGTGACTGCCAGACGTTCCCAGCACACCCTCACTTCACGCTTGTGTCTCCCAGGTCTGTCCGGCGTCCTCCCTTGCCATCTAATCCAACTCATCACCGGGTTGTGATCAGGTGACAGCTCAGCGCCTCCTATTGAGTGTGGTTCCACTTCAGTATTGCCAATAGAGGTCACATTTTTAGTTCTAAAAAAGAACAAAAACGCTGTTTATGGGTTTACACTAAGACCCCCATGCGTGTTAAGAAATGTAATGTTTAATTGAAATACATATTTGGATTGGCTACATTAGTATTTCTAAGGCTATAGTTGCACACATAATGAATGTTTGAGTATTTTCTACTAACATGTATCACTCAGATTGCTTTATAACACAACAATAAAAATACATAAAGGTGAGAATAGTGCACGCCCAGTCAAAAACAATTATACAAAATGCAAAACACTCAATCATATGTGTTGTCATGTCACTCAATATGAGTTTCACTTGCATATGTACGTTATTTGACGGTATTGCTGCTGTGATGGATGAGCACAGCATTGGTTCTGCTTCATTGTCTAAATGGGCACGCACATGTTGACAGGACAGTTTATGTCGCGCTTCAGATTCAGCATAAACGTCACTCAAGGGTCGGAGGTCAGAGTTTGGTTTCATTTGTCTTTGTTGGGTAAATCAGTTGCCTTCTGCCAGGGTCAAAGTTTGGTTAAGGTTAAAGGGCGCCAACAACAACAGCGGGTGTCTTACGACGCTACGTCTGATACGTCACAGGCACAAAGACGCAAACGCTCATTCATGTACGCACATAGCCTTGCGGGTTTGTCTGCAGGGAGCAAGCTAACGAACACCCCACTCATGTCCTCGTGTGATTGTCATTTTTAAACTGCTGCTTACACAAGTACAAAAATACAAGCATTTAAGAAAATATTTCACATAATCCAAGCACCTGCCTCCACCCATCTATCCATCTATGCATGCACCCCTCCTCCTTCAGCCACCAGCTGAGGCTGCCGGCAATGTCTGTGTGGGGGTTGAGGCCCCTTTGTGGGGGACAGGAGGGGGACAAGGAGCAGTGGGATTTTGGGGTTACAGGGGATGAATGAGGTCGTCTGAATGTGCGACACGTGCCGGAGTGGCTGCTCATTCACACTATCACCCCCCTCCCTTTAAAAAAACACACACACACACAATATGGCACACACATGCAACCTCCGACGTATGCAAGCACAATAAAACCTTTATCTCACGTAATCCATCTGTTAGTGTATCAGCACTTAAGACCAACATACTGAACAAATATCCTGCAAATTATGCACATGCTTACATACACATGCATGCATGCTGGACTCTGGATCCTGATTGGCTGGCACATGGCAAAAACAGGCAGGGGGGAATTAAGGTCACATGGCATTTGCTGCTCAAATGCTTTACTGCACCCAAGGACAGTTTGGCCTCCGTCAGCCATAGCATCCACCCACAAGAGCACGAGTACTGGGGGTTGGGTGAGAGGGGTGAGAGATGGGGAAATGGGGGTGGGGATCATAGAAAAAAGAAACCAAAATGTCAGCGCCCCTAGTTCATCAGTATGACTCTGCAGGCTGAGAGTGGTGTCGTGAGTGTGTGTTTCTACTAGATAGTAGATGCAATATAGAACTGTATTAAATGTTGTATTTTGAGAGCGAGGGTGTGGGGGGTGTTAAGGCCTTAGACCAATACACCTCTCGCCCCACAGACTTTGCCTGCTGCTTCATATAGCCACATCGTTACCATGGAAACAAGAGGATAGGGTGTATATTTTTGGTGTACTTTGGGACAGGTGTAAGATGGCGGGGATGGGGCAAAATAGCCCCCATTTGTTGCTGATTTGTCACTGTAGTATAGTGGACTATAGACTGTTTGCATCTGTGTGTATATGTGATGCTGCTAGGTTTTATTCACCTTCTCGTATCACCTGAGGACTGGATTAGGTGATTTGAGTTAGATCATGTGGCGGTAAATCCTTTGCTTCTGTCAACGACTCCACACACACACATTCACGCACACGCACACACACATACACAAACAGAAAATAATTCTCTTGTCATTTCAGCCCCCATCAACAATCTGTCACACTGTCTTGCCAAGTGAGAATTGCATGTGTGTGTGTGTGTAAATATCTATATATGTTTGCATTGTGACATGCTGGCTTGTGTCTGCGGGCAACTATTAGAAGAATTCCTGCACATCACGGCTTGTGAGTCATTTGCGAGGTGAATAAGCATAAACACGACTAGTTTTAATTACAATGTTAATTGACAGGAAACAAAAGGGGACTTAATTAGGTGCAATGAGGCAATAAGAACAGCGGCACTGCGGACTTAATGATTCAATGCACTCAGGCTACTGATACACTCATCCGTATTACCACACGCACACAAACAAGGGTCATTTTTTTGAGAGAAGCTGTGTTTGTGGAAACCCTTGTTGGGGGGGGTCAGACATTGGGGTGACAACATCATTATTGTTATGCACTTACTGATGTGCAATGGTTTGGTGTGCTGAGATTGTGCGGAGTGAGAAAGCGCAAGAGGAACAAAAGAGTGCGGAAGAGCAGCATGTTGCACAAACTAATCAATAGTTGTATCGCCAGCCATGCTGACAATGTAGAATACGCAGGGTGGATATGTTTTCCCTTTTCAGTCACATGATGCTGCAAGGAAGTGTGACGTCGAGGTAATGGGCTGTTACCCTGTTTGCATGTGTGAGCACGCACGTTTGATGACTTGGTTAATTGAGTTGCCCCTTTTGTTTGGGGACCTCCCTCCTTTTTGCCTCTTGCTTTGCCCTCCCCATCCCTTGTGCAGTTATTGCTGTGATATTTTTCTCTCCTTCATCCCAGAAGTAATTTGGCTTGTGAAATTGCACCTTTTCCCTCACTCCCCACCACCCACCCTTACAGCCAACCCCCAAAGTCAACCTCACTCCCAACACACACACACGCTTCTTGCTGCGCGCCTCTTCGATTTCCTGTCTTGGTGGCTGCAATCACTCTCACTGTGTCCTTGGTCCGCGACCTTGGGCAGCCAACACCCCCTGCAATCCATCGTCATGGTGATGACCCCTCATCTATCACCATGGAGACAACCTTTGTACTGTGCCACACCCATCACACACACATTACATAAGCACCTGGAAAGACAACACTGTTTATTTCAATTGCAAGCTATTCCTGCGTGTCGCTCTCACCGAGAAAGTTCCAAAAGTCAGACAAGATAGGCAGAACTGAAATGGAACATTCTCTTAAAGTGAATGGCATGCAAATAGATCTCCTCATTCAGACAGATACACTGAGATTAAAAAAAGGATGAGATAAGGGGAGTGAAACAGATCAAGATAGAAGCACTGTAGAGCGAGTTTGAAATGACAGACAGTGGCTTGCTTGGCTGCTTGATTAAGTTTTATTCCAGGATTTTAACATCAACTTCCTCACCTGTAACATGTACTTTTCCTTCCCTGTCTTCAAATATCAGCATTCTTGTTTGTGTCACCCTGTATCTGTAGCCCTGACAGCTCAAAATAATGTATTTGCCTCACACAGTCTAGAAAGTAAACGTAATATTAATGGTAATGGTTTAATTTGATTTAAACATGCATACAAGTTACAATGGAATACATCACACAGTTCAATTCGCAGTTCCACATGTCCAAAAGGAGTAGGAAGAAGCAAAACATATTTAATCCTACCCCTCGTTCATTTCACATCAGTTGAAATACATTTGTCACTCCCTGTATTCTGATGTAGTCTTTACCAGTTGATACAGTTTCACATTCCGCTTCTTCTAAATGAGCCTTTCAGGCTTATTCTTAGAAACCATTGTCTTGGATGTGTTTAAAAGTTCTGCCAAATAGACTTCTCCCTTTCTGCTGCTGAACGCCCCACCAGTGTCATGGCATGTGTGCATCTTTCATTAATCAGCAGAGAAAAGAGAAGTTGGCAGTCGGAAGAGGCAAGACCAGCATGAAAGGAACGACCAAAGTGGGAGGATACCCTCCCCTCCCATCCTCATCCTCTCTGCTCTGCCCTCTCACAGAAAACGAGGCAACGATCTTTGGGGCCACTGTAGGAATTGCTTGACGGCCTCATGCAAATGCCTCTGTGTCAGTGTCAACGGTTGCTGTGTTAACAGGGGGAGCTGTGCTGCTCAGGCCTTCCTCACTGCCACATCATTTGTTTAAGTCATCCGGACAAAAGCCAGGAGAGAGAGCCACATGATTGGTGAAATATGCCGGTGTGGGACCACTGCAGTGGAATAATGATTGCGGCATTACCGGGTGCGCGTGTGCCAGGGGCTGTGTGGCCATTTCATGCCAGGGCTGAGTGAATGTAAGGTATGTTTATTCATGAGAGCGAGGGGTAATAAAAGATGGCAGGAAGGTGGGGAGGCACTGATATTACTTCTGTGCTTGCTGTTGTTTTCCGTCTAGGCTGTGGGCCAGCAGAGGGAGGGTGCATAGAGCAGGTCTGAAGGTGCAGTAAAGGACTCTTCTGAAACACTCCAACACACAGTAACAGCATTCCTGTTCAGATGATGAAAATATGACAAAGTAATTGTAATGCCTTATAGGCACTAATATACAACATATGTATACCTGATGCTGATCTAATCTGCATTCATTCTTTTGATCCAACAATTTACTTTGTTTACCTTATTTACTTATCGCGAGTGAGCCGGTGCCAAACCCAGCTGACCTCAAGCAGGAGGCGTGGTAGATTCAGGACTGGTCATCAATCACAGGGCACATATAGACAAATAATCATTCAAACTTATATTCACGCCTATGGACAACTTAGAGTCTCTAGTTAACCTAACGCGCATTTTTGGACTGCGGGAGGAAACGGAGAAAAACAACCGAGCCATGTGGAGAACATGCAAACGGAGATCTGAGCCAATAACATGCAAATCAAATGCCTGCTCATGTAATTTGTTCTAAATATTCTGTGAAAGTTACAAAGATAACTAGGACTGCATTCAGATGTGGGCAAACTTCTACCAAAATTCATGACCAATTGTGTGTATAAATCCCTCATATAATCAGGAAACAGGAAACAGCATATGATGGTGTTTTGCCAAGTCTCAAGTGGGGTTATGAAAACAGCGAACACTATTCACACCAATTCCAGATGCAAACAATGAAAAAAATGTCTAAAATTTTTACTGCAGTGTGCACCAACACTAACTAACTGCACAATTTGTACAGCATAATATTAAAAGATGTTTCTAATATTTTGGTTCTTATTGACGCCCGAAGTCAGCTGGGATAGGCTCCAGCATGCCCCCGCGACCCTCGAGAGGAGAAGTGGTATAGAAAATGGAGGATGGATGGATGGATGGATTGATGGATGGTTTATTATTGAGCTATACAAAAATATCAAGAACAGCTCTCACTAATAGAGCAGTGCAAAACACTGAAAACTACAACCACAATAATAAACATCTCAGTATCATATACACTCTTATACTGTATATTGCAGGTGTACCTAATAATGTGGCATAAATCCACAAAACTGTGACCGTAATTAAATGTTTGTTGTCCTCATTTGCCCATAATGTGCTGCTCTCCTGAAACCATTAAAATACGACTTGAGAAGTGTTAGTAGATAGTTGGTCTTGCAGATGGGTGCCGGTTCCATTCTCAGCATCCACTGATCATCCGTTGGCATCGCTGCTTGAGCTCTCTTGTCTCACACATTTAACACCAAGCTAATTAGAACATAAAGAGTCTCAATCACATGAGACATGGGGGTGTTGCGTGGGTTTGTTTCGGGAAACGTTACTCTGCAAGTAAAGGAACTCACACATCATATATGCATGTGTGATTGGCAGTAGAGCTCAATTAGAGGCCTGCCTCGCATCAAGAGAAGCCTTTGCAGAACGCTATCAGTCACTCTTACGATGGCGGGCATATTTGACGCTTCCCTTGCTGCATTCCGCTTCTCTTGACTGTTCTTTCTTCCATGTTTCCCTCCCCTAGCATTTTCCCCTCATTATCAGCCTCACAACTGACGCCGGTATCTGTCTGTTTGGTAAATATTTCTCATTCCCTGAACTCGTTTGCAAAACAGGTCACCGCTGCCTGCAATCAAGTGTTGAAACATCGATAGCTCAGCGAACAGAGGTGAAATTTCCACCTGAAATATGCAATTACTGATTTGCACGGCTGCATCCACAGGAACGGAAAATGTTCCAAAAGTGCTCCATTTGACTCCCCGTTGTTAGCGAGCCGAGCTATCTGTGAGGACCCCTGCACAAATCATAGTGGAGTGAGACATACAAGAGCGTCAAAGCAATATGACAGCAAGAAAAACAAGTAGTTGTGATTTTGGGCTACACACAGACGAGAAGATTGCACATATTTGTCACAAGAGGAGACGCTATCACCATCTAAACACAAGAATGATAGCAACTGACCTTTCACTGAGAATTTCAGTGCAGTGCTTTTGAATTATAGCTTTAATAAAACAATAATTTTGTTAAAATGATGATGTTTGCAAACATATACATACCTCAGTTCCTTTGGGTTTTACAATGAATAATCCACCACTCTTTATGATGGATCCTTTAGTTTACTAATGAAACCTAAGGCAAATTCATCATGCAGGCCAGAATACAAATTCAAACGTCCTCTTTCATACAGAGCAACATGAAAATGCACCAGCAAATGCAGAGCCTCCTGGGTTTGTGGTAGCGTTCGACATTAAAGATTAACTTTCAGGTTAAATATGATTACATTGTCTCATTGTAAAGATTAGAAAATGATAATAATGGAATGTTATGACTGCTGATATGACAATTGCTATTTTGATTGATGCTTGATGCTTCATCCTACGAAGGCTCTTAAAAGGTGTTTAAAGGGACTACTTGCAGAGGAGCTCACAATGCATTTGGCTACGTGAGGACGATCAAAATTGCAAAGGTCACCCTGGTACATGTGTGTCTCTGACTGCATACATGCGCCGCCTCGCTGCTGTTCACCCCCCAGTAGACATCTCCAGGCCCGAGTGGCACATTTAACCAACCAGGTGTGAAACATGCAGAGGGCCAGATGATGATGATGAGCGCTGTGTTCAAGTAGAGCAGAAATAATGTTGCGTTGCCTGTTTGCGTGTTTCATCCTCTTGTTTCCTCCTCTGTGAAGCCAGCCAGCGGCATCTCTCCCTCACAAGTGCGGCTGTAGCTGCTATTCCTGTTCTCCCACTTTGATGTCGGTAGGTTTTGTGCAGCTCTCCTCCACACGAGGAGCAAAAGCCTATGTTGACGACTCAGAGCTTGAATGCATAAGCAAGTGGCCTCTGCAGTATAATCCCGTAATCACTGTCCACAAGTCGACACAAGAGCTGCACGATGAGAGTGTGTGCGTGTGGACTATTGCATATAAGAGTGTGTGCTCATGTTTGCTGTTTCTTTGTGTTGGGGTGAATATGTGTCAGAGCTTATGCTCTATGCTAATTCAAATGAGAGGCCTCAGTCGTTATCGCCTTTGAACACGTGCCCCTGTCTTGTGCAACAGCCTTTGTTTGGGGGGGGGGGGGGGGGGGGGGGGGGGTTCTGTGCTGCTTAGCAATGAGAGGGACTCTGTCGCCTCCGTGTGAGCTCTGGAGGAAGAAGAGAAAAGTGGTGGACACACACACACACACACATGCCAACCACCTTTACGCCACCCAATAAACCATCTTGAACATCTAGATGCCAACATAACTAACGGAACTTACTCCCTTTATACGCACTTAAACACCTGATGATGGACTGAGACACTTTTATTGGATTCATTTGTCAAAACATCAAGGCTCCTTGCCTTTGTGTTTTTTTCCTCTCAATTCTGCATGTCACGAGTAGGGTTGGGCTTCGTCTGAATTTGAACGAACCCAATTCCGATGTTGATTCCTCATTTTGATTCCGGTTCCTTTTTTTTTTAGGAACTTTGTTTTCAACTTTTGTATGAATTTCTGACAGATCTATTTTCACAATACACTTTCACAAAAGATGTTTACTTTTTTCATGAGAAAACATTTCCACATATGCTGTTGTTTATGTGTGAGTGTGTAATGCTCCGTGCACTTAAACATGCACTAACCTGAGCACAGAATATCAAACCTGTAAGAGGTTTGTCTATAAGCTATGAGCCTTGAGCTACTGTACCATATTAGCACTAGTATACTTTGCTGCCTCAATGCCGGTGGAGGCTAATTTTTATGACACCCTTATTTTGTAAGCACAAGTAAACCAGATGTAGTACAAAGTGCTCTTATTTTGAAGGTGTGTTGAAGGTGTGTTGTGTGGATTGAGAAGATGTCTTGACCTTTGCCATCTTGCATCTTGCATCTTGAGGCCGTGACTCCCGTGTTTTATTTGCACCAAACTTCCACAGCAGCGGGATTCCTGAAACCGTCGGTTACATCGGCATAAGAAAAACGTCATTTATTGTTTGACTTCCCTGATTCTGACTGCTTAGAAGAAGTCCGACATAGCGTGTCAAAGACGTAGCACCATGAATCTGGAAGTGTTTAATCATGTTGGTCGTGCACCCGCCTTTGCATGATATCATTGTGTTGCAAATGGTGCACTGAGACAACCTTTTTTTTTATGTAATTAAGCCAAACTTTGCAGCCAGTTCTTTTTCCGTGGCGCTCGCAGGCTGCTTCTTCGTTGGTGTTCGGGGCTATTTCTTCCAGTCAGCGGACTGGGCATCGAAACTAGTAATGAAAATGTAACAATGTGAACGATTCTGTGAGAATCGGAATGTTAGTCCCGGATTTCATCGTTTCATCGCCCAACCCTACTCACGAGTCATTTGTTCTTTGTGTGCATTGTCCATCCATCCATCCATCTAGACCATTTATCAGGGGCGTAGCACCGAATTTTGGGCTTTTAGTCTACTACTCAAGTAAAGCACATGTAAACCAAGGTATTTTTGAGTCTCGTCTCCTCTCCCACACTTCGTAAATATTTGGCTGCCTACTTTTAGCTTTCTTTCCCTCTCCTGTCTCTCCTTTTCTCTGATTTTTTCCTCTGTGGGGGACACAATGCTGTGTCGCTCAGAGCACTGAGTATGAATGGGTTGCTTAGAAATAGGCTGCAATAGCTTTCTTTAAAGCAACCTTTACCGTTTGCGAGTCCTACCAGGTGGAATGAACCATTTTACATTTTTGCAAGTTGGCGGTAGGTAGTTTTAGGCAGTCTTCATTTGATTAAAGCAACCTCATTATTGAACAGTAATTTTACTTTAACATTACAAAATCTTTTTTTTTAATAACTGACATATTCAAATTATAAAAAAAAACATCTTCAAAACTTTACAAAGCCCAGCCCTCACCCGCCGTGCTTGGAGCCCTGATACACTATTCCAATTTCCCCCCCCCACTTCATTGCCCTTGACGTTTATCCTTTTCAGGGTCAAACAAAAATGAAAGGCAGACTGCAACCCTGGACTGGTCACCAGTCAGTCACAGAGCACAGATACAGTAGACAAAATAGAAGAACTAGAAATACATGAATAGATAATGACATTAACTCATATAAGCGTAATTAAAAAAGCAATTTAAATGACTTACATATTAAAAATCCTGAATACCAAAGACCAATGACTTTAAATGTGGTGGACAGCATGAGCACATATCGTGTAGTTGGGATGAGATAACATAGAAACTGCAAGAGTGTCAAAGCTGTTCATTGGCTTGAAGATGAGTGTTTATGAGAGCTGTTGTGTCCTGAGTGTGTTGTGCAGCAACAACCAGTAGGAATATCCCATGGTTCACTGCAATAAAGACACAACAGCACCTGCTAATGGACGGTAAGAGAGCACAGGACATCTGGAAAATGAAAACAGTAGCGTTTACACTTTAGTCACTCATATTAATCTCTTAAAAATGCCATGTTAGAAATGGTCAACTATTGCAATTACCTGTAGTTTTTTTTGCTAATGTTTTTCCAAACCCAAATATACTTTCTCTTATGCAGTATACTGCAGCACAATACTGTAAAGACGGTGGGACATTTGACACATATTTTATTGTCTGTTGAACAGAGATAAATAAATGACAAAACACACTGTGACGCTTTCTGTGAAATTCCAAACCGAGTAAGTGATGGTTTGATTGTTCTCCAGGGCTCACCCTGTAGTGTTCCCCCGCTCAATTAAGCCCTGCCTGCCCAGCATAAATACTCTTCCACTTCCTCCAGATTTTACTTTGCCCCATACAACACCTCCAAGATCTTCTGTTACTGGCCTTACATGATTTTCACCAGTCTCCCTTGTCTCTAAGCTGATAAACCTTTTGTCTGCCCATTGTTTCCTGTCTGCATGGTTCCCCTCCTCTGAGAGCTCTGCATTTCCAAAAAAACTCACCTCTCCCGGTCCTTTTTTGTGTGTGCAATTGAGTCGATATGCACACATGGTACAGTTTTACAATGCAATACAATTCTTCTGCACCAGGGTAGCAAACACTTTGTACTTGCAGTACTGACCTTCCATACGTGGATATGACATGCTTGGTTGAGTCAACCTTGATTCTTCATCTTGGAAAATGTTACAGCGTTTGGTTTACTCTTACCATTCTGTGGCAGTGTGAACATAGCAAGGTTCTTCTGGGGCATATAAACGCATTCTCCTTTTCACCGGGGCACAAATGCCTAATCCATTCAATTTTGCGAGCGATGGTACATGTTGCTGCCTGTCCTGCCGCTGGCACAGGTTCCATTCCTGACCAGCGCCCCAAAGTCTGGCCAGGAACGGCATCTGATGTAACAACGAAACCAGACAATTCATGCGAGTGACACTCTCTGATGATTCCTGAAGCCAAAAGACAACTACATCTTAGATGGGAGATTTTTGTGCAAACTGCAGGTACTTTATTATACAAAATTGTTCTAAAACAGCACCAGTGTGCAGCTGCAGTATTTATGCATTTGACAAAATTAATGACAATTAATTACAACATCCTAGTTACAAAATTAGAAAGGTATGGAATCACAGGGTCAGTAAGGAATTGGGTTAAAAGCTATGTAGCAAATAGGAAGCAATGTGTGAAGCTAGGAGAATACACTTGGGCTTGCTTAAATGTATTGTGCAGCGCACCCCAGGGGTCAACACTGAGATACTTCTAAACTCACAATTATTACAATGTGCTGATCTAGTTAAATTTAACAGCTAAAATTATGCATAAAGCAAACAATGATCTGCTACCCAAACATGTCATACAATTCTCCTCAACAAGAGAGGAGACCCCCGGTCCGTTCTCAACTTTGTTCATCAGTTGCGTCGCCACGGTTACATTGAATGTTCCGCATTATAAATAGCCCACTTCCCAACATGGAGTGATATAACGTGATGTTCTTTGCACGCTTTGTCCTGCGTAAGTTGCGAGAGAATAAGATATAAGAAAAATAACTAATAAGTATGAGGAATAAAAGGACGGGCTGTGCTTCACTTGTGGGGCCGTAATTATTATAATAATAATTATTATATGTTTTTATTATTCATAGTGTGGCATTCATTTTGACTTAAGCTTAAGTTACCAATTATGGTTCCTTGCCCTACAGGGCTGAAAAGAAACATGCAGTAATTCATCTTAACTATGTATGATGGCCATCCTGATCATGTATCGCCCCATATTAATACGTTTCTTGCTTTAACATAGATAAATAGAAAAAGTGTGCTGAACAGATGTCTTTAGGGGGACAATAATGAAATGTCTCCTGGTGATGTGCATCATTGAAATCAGTTCTTTTTCCCCTTTCTTTGGATCATTATACACTCGGTCAACAGGATACCATCTGGCTGGTCTGGCACGTACACTTTCTCTTCAGTCACCATGGAGCGGCTCAGTACTCCTCCACACACTGACACAAGAATCCACGCAGCATGCATCACACATGAATAATCAAATTTTATCACCACATTCAAGCACGCTCAAACACAGTGGTCCTTCCCCTCCCCTGCTTTGTTCGCTCGCATTTTGCAGCCTGTCTCTCAATAATACAACGAGCGACAAGATGGTACTTAGTGATTGAGTTAGTTTGCTCATCATGCCTGGACAACAATCAGTGCACTTAAAAGTGGAAACAGCGACTCCCCACCTGTTTTCAGATTCATTCATGTGTGTGTATGGGGGTGTTTTGAAGAGAAGCACAGGCCTGGTTGGTGTATGTGAAGGCTTCACATACACATGTGTTGCTTGGCTTCACACTCCGTAAGTGGCGAACAAAATAGGGAGTCCATGAGTCACACAAAACATAACCACTACATACACTAGTATATGTCAATAGGGATGCTCCGATTGATCAGTCACTGATCAGTACCGGCTGTAACATCCTCCGCCCACTTTCCTTGACTTGTGTGACAGTCAGAATGCTAAGCAAGCAACCCGAAAAATAATTCAATTCATCAGACGAGACGACCAGCCTTCGTCATTGGTGGAAGACACCGGGTTCGCCTGCTGCTCTCTCACTTGGAGCCCACCTACGTGTTGCTGGAAGTCCAAAGTCTCCTTAAAGAAGGCGTCTCATCCTCTGAAGTTTCAGAACTGATATATGTTCTCTTGAAAAAGTCAGTCAAATATGTTTTTGTCTAAGTTAAGGTTATTTTATGGTTCCATATATCCATTTTCTAGGCCAGTGGCAGGGCACATATAGACAAACAATCATTCACACTCATATTCATACCTATGGAGTCGCCAATCAACCTAACCATGCACGGGGAGAACATGCAAACTTCACACATCCATGCCCAAGCGCAGATTTGAGCCCAGGTCTTCCTGATCTCCTGACTGTGCGGCCAACACGCTAACCACCCGGCCACCGTGCAGCCACTCTTTCATGGTTTCATATCAGCCAATAGCAGGGGTGCAGCCAGGACTTCTGGGCCCCATGAAAAAAATAAATCACATTCCCTCCCTTTTTTAAAATTAATTACTCATTTGTATTAGTAATTACATATTTGTGGGGCCCCTGGCAGTTAGGGGACCTTGGAATTGTCCTGACTGCCAATAGCACTAAATAGAAACATTCATAATTACTCCATGTGATCGATATCTACCGATTTCACGCATGTACACCTTTTCCACTGTGGCTGGTTTGGAGCTTTTTTGGAGCTGGTTCTCAGAGCTTTGCTTTTCCATTGTCATGGTTCCACAGTTGGTTGGTAACGGTAATGGTTTTATTTGATTTGTGGTAACATAATTGTCAAGGTTTTTCCACAATCATAATAAATAATAATCATATATAATAATCAGTATAATAATAAATAAATACAAATCAGTATACATAGACTTGACAGAACATAGTTGGAATAGTAGGTGAGTACTGACAATGAACCCACAAGAATGAAGAGTAATGAGTGGTTAGACATAGCATTTCGTACACAGTGGTTCAAAACTCTTCTTGTTCTCGCGTATAAGTGTTTCAAGTTAAATTTTTCCCAAATATTATACATGTATCTCTCCTCTCTGGTTTGAACTGAAGCTGTCTTTTTTGGTTCAACTCCGGCTCCAAAAGCTTGCTGGACCGAGTGAGCAAACAATGAGGTGGGCGGGGGGTTACCTAAAAAAAAGTCAGCAAATTTCCTTCATCTTTATTACATTGCATTGCAACTCTAACAATGGAAAACGCTCGGAAAACATGGACCCCAGAAGAAACCCGTTGTCTCTTGTCCATTTGGACATCCGAAGAAGTGCAGAAGAAATGTGAAACGGCGACAAGAACCAAATAAATAACCAAACTTAAGAAATTAAAGGACTACAGAGACCAAAAGAAAGACCTAGGCAGGAGCAGCAGTGGTCGGAGGAGAGTAATGACTTATTTTGAGGAGCTCGACAAAGGTTTGGGCCACATACACCGGCATGCAAGCCTGCTGGTGAATGCTGGAAAATAACTCCACTACAATCCGGGAGGCCGTCACAGAAGAAGACTCAGACCTGCCTGGACTCCCGTAAGTTGTATTTGTTAAATTTAATGTTCACGGCACAGTTTTGGGTTTAAATACTAGCTTGCTGTTTATGTTAGCACGCTAGCTTGCTATTGTCATTGTAGAGCTATAGCCATGTAAGAAGTAACATTTATTGCAACTGTTCTGGTTTAATTAGTTTGTTTTTATCTTTCTGTCAGAAAACAATGGTGATGCGGTGGATCATCCTCCGCTCGCTATGAGCTCCCCACAAACCCGAAGCCTGCAACGTGCAATCTTTATGTTCAAATGTTTTGCATTTTGCACCTTCATTTGTACATTTTTGCACCTTTACATTTCTATTCTTACCTGTAAATAATGTGCAGTGTCAAGGACTATAGTGAGTTGTGTGCTTTGACTGCTGGGATAGGCTCCTGCATACCCACGACCCTAGTGGGGACAAGTTGTATAGAAAATGGATGGATGAAAGGATGGATGAATGTACCTTATTGTAGACCTCATTAATTTAAATACTTGGAGTTTCAAAACTTCAGCTTCTTAATTTGTTGTTTGTTTGTTTAGAAATATAGTAGGAGTTGAAGACAGTTTGTTTATATTCTGCTTTACATTAATAAATGTTTGTTTACGAGGGGAAGAGTGACAGACTGATTGTTTGGTTGTTTGTTAAAGTCAGTCATTTCTTCAAATACTTTGACTCCTTCATGAGAAAGAGGTCACATGTATTTATCCATTATTGGGCAGCCAATTAAAATGCATCATATCGTACCAGTCATGAGCATCTGTGCAAATGACCTCCGATGAGGAAAAATACAACCAAATTCCAATCAAAATGGTATTGCCTGTAAACTGGTGTGAACATACAATGCTACTGTGTAGCCTCTTTGTGTGACATTATTATAGTTCTACAGTGGTGACTTGACTTACGAGTTTAATTTGTTCTGTGGCGAAGCTTGTAACTCAAATGACTTGCATGTTCAACCCATTTTCTCCACTGAAATGAATTGAAATGCAGTTCATCTGTTTCAGCAGCCCAAAAAACACCAGCATTTTTTTGTTACATGTTTTTGAATAAGAAAAATGTATTTGTAACTTCTTAAAAAGGTAACTATCGTAAATTGCGGACTATTGAGCACACCAGAATATAAATTGCACCCACCAAATTTGAGGAGAAATAAAAGGTACATGTCTCACTTGTCTATAAGCCACAGGATATTTACACAGAAAGACACACTATAAACCTTACAATCCTACCTACACTCAGTGTTCGCAGCATCACTCATTAGCTCCGATGAGTGAGACGTGAGACGCTTACTTACTTAAGATTTGTCAGATCAAAACACGATTGCTGCATAAGACTTCAAAACGTGTGATATTCGCGTCCACTTCACGAGTCCAATTCACTACTTCCTGAATCTGCACTCTTAAGCATCATGGAGACTGTTCTATTAGCCATTAATTCACCACATCATTGTTTGAGCCACAGGGCTCAAAGCGTGTGAAAAAAGTAGCAGCTTATCATCCAGAATTTACAGTAATATTGTCTAAGAAAACAATACAGTAGAATGTAACACAATCAACTGGTTTTATTAAGGGCAGCATAATGTAGGCATCTCATTTACTTTACAAATCAGACGACATGAGGATGCTGATATGACGATAGCTCGTTTCTCCTCTCCATAATTTCCAGGACAGATGTCCATTGTTTAGAAATTATTTTAACACCCTTAGGAGGCTTTATGGCCTTTATTGACTCCTTCTGCTTCAGTGTAGTGCAGATCGTATAAGTGCTACGATCGTACTGCTTGACCAAGTCCAGCATGTGCAGTCTTTCTTCATGTTTTTTGATAATTTAACTCAATGCACATAATACGCTTCTGTCTTTGCACTCACTTTCTTCAGACTCATGGTTAGAAAAACAAAGGTTTGCTAAATGCCCACAAGCACAACTGCGAGCACAACACAACACAAGAGTCAGGCTGGACGAATGCTACGACGTTCACTAAGGCATAACGGTGTGGGGCGGGGGTGGGGGTGGGTGGGTGGGGGGTGAGGGTGGGGGGTGGGGGCGGTTTACCTGAAGCTGGCTCATAACCCAAATTTTAGTTCGCAACTCAAAGCAATAATTGGCCCAAAGACAGCTTGTATCTTGAAAAACTCGTTGGGATGCTCGTAAGTCAACGTACCACTGTAGCTACTTGGACCTTTTCGGGTAGCAGACTTCAAAGGAACTCCCAACATAAAAGTTTTCAGAAGACACATTCTTCAAGCTGTGGTACAGGGAAAAGTCTATCCTTCATCCATCCATCCATTCATTTTCTATGCCGCTTAACCTGTGTGTATCCTTCAAAAAGACTTTTTAATTTTTATGCAGGACACTGCTCCATTGCATACATGGAAGTACCACTGCGTGACTAGTCCTTTTATTCATCCTAAACCCTATTGAAAACTCATGGGCCCTTCTTAAAGAGGATATATACCGTGAAGAAAAACACTCCGTCTCTCTGAACAGTGTCTGGGAGGCTGTGGATGCTGCTGCACAAGAAGTTAATGGTCAACAAATGAAGAAAGTGAGACACTCTATTAATGGAAGACTTATGACTTTTTCTCTGCAACTAAGATGGGAAAATGATTTCCATTTTGTTGTATCAATAGTTCTGTACTCTAATGGTTGCCAACTAGATATTCTCTTAAGAACACCAAAAACCTCACATTTATTTTCTTAAATATTCATGTTTGAGGTTTATTAACATTTTGGACAGACCAAGAGTACATAGTTCATTTACAGTGTCATTGCAATTGCTGAACAGGATTGTTCCAGATGAGCTGTGGAAAAATGAAACAGGCTGCAGAGTTGGACACAATTTGTCCTAGTTGCATAACAAATAGACTTAGTCTAAGGTAACACATCAAATACAAGCACCTCAGTGTAAAGTGTTACAAATTTGCCTGGGGAAAGTGCCAAAATTTGGCATGACCCTGATGACAATGCTTTATCATTCTGGCACTGAGCATGCTGTCATGTTCTTTTGTCTTGTCTCTTGTCGGTTTTCTCAGTCAAGGTCAAACTGAAAAATATGTTTTTTACAGTCCCGTAAAACTGAGGTCTCCAACCACCAGGCCATACAGGTCTGTGAGCGGGGCTGAATCGCAACATTAACCCATGTTGTTATTATTATGATTATTACTGTGATGATTATTATGTTATTTTTATTGTGTCTGTTGTGAGATAATTCAAACCTGCAATAAAAACCCATTGTTGTGGCCATCAAGTTTGATGCTTGTGTGTCTCACCAAACATTACAGTAACATTACTGACACCTAGTGACCAGTGTATTCTACTTGTACATAGCACCACATTTTTGAATGCATCTTCTACATGCCTCATATTTGTATTTTAATTTAGCCATTTTGATGAAAATGTAGTAAAAAAATATTGCTCTTATTTGCTCTTTTTTCACTCAACATATTTTGCACAGTTTTGCTGTTTTTTCACTTTGGGACTTGGGCATCAAATACTACCTGAGTACTCACTCCTGACTTGGCCTGTGTTTGAAAAGAGCCCCACCACAATGCACACTTTTTGTTTACTCGTGGGCCGTATTCAATTACAAAACAGTGTGATTTAATAATTGATATATTTTCCAAAAACCGTGATAGAGTGAAGCCAAGAAATTCAAACCATGATGTGGCGAGGGACGACTATGATGTACAAACACCACCCCCCTACCTGGGTCTGCCGGTTGTTTGTGGGAAGATGAGCCGGTCCGTGGAGCCAAAAAGACCGTAAAGGACAGCAGTTTTTGAATTATTACCTCCGCCAAGCGCAGCGCAAAGTGCAGGCGTAGTGCGGAGGTGATGTTTTTGCTGCCGTTTATCTGTTTGTTTGTTTGTTTGTTTGTGTTCAAAACAACTTGAAAGGTTCTGAATGAATGAATAAATGAATTTTATTATTTTGGAGTGAATCACAATATGGGGGGAACTATGTTGGATTGTTTCCCTTGTTTGTGTGCTTTGATTGCTGCTGCTCTCTTATTGGTTTTCAGCCCACCATGCTTCCTCAATCAGCTTCACTTTTTTTCACTATAAGCAGTAATGATCGGTTCTTTTGTTACCCTATGCAATTGTGAAGGGTGGCAAAATAACAGAACTTTCTGGCACCCTCTGTGAAATACCAACCACTGTTTTTCAGAGGGTGGCGCAGTGAGCCTCCTCTCAGAGGACATAATGCGGCTAGGGCACCTCCTATTCCCCCAAAGCTTGATTTTTTTTTACATTAAACATAACTGAAGTTCTCTTTTCAAGCTTGAAAAATGTGTTCTTTATCTTTCTCGAGCTGCTATAGACATGTGAAACAGATATGGGCACACAATAAAATGATAAAAGAAGAGAAAATGTTAGTGCCATGTTCCTCTTCTTTGTTGAAATCCTAGTAAGGTCACATTGCGTCTTTAGTGGAGACTTTAGACTTTAGTTCCGAGTCTCACTCATCACGGTTCCCTTCTTAAGACTTTCTGTTAAACAGAATAAACAATTTTATAATATAAATATATAATTATTCCATTTCCACTGACTCATCACCCCGGTGATGTCAATTAGGCTAATCAACTCCCTGAAACAATTCTGTTGCACCTCAGCAAGGCTGACAATGAAACCCTGAAGGTAAAGAGCATAGAGGTGCGTGTGTGTGACTGATCCCTTCCTAGATACACCACAAGGACAAGCACTGTTTCATATCATTAACATAAACAAATTAGGGCATTGCTCTCTTGTTAGGCCAAATTTGTCTCATTAGTGCCACAGCTGAACAAACCTTCTGATTAGGACGCACTGTCTCCCTTTGAAGCCTGTAAAAAAGGAGTCTATTTTTTTTTAATTAAGCTCATTTACATTTACAAATCAGAAGCTAATTAATTAGACTTGTTTTCTGGATCTTTTCTTGTTTGGCAGGAAACATGTAGAACACTTTCTACCTGTATGCAAAAACAAACAAGGACTAAAAGAGGCCAAGACACAACACAAACTGTACTTGGGAGAGATCCATCGTGATACTGTTTGCATGCACAGTGATGTATTATATGTAGAAAAAAAGTATATTAAGTTATACAAAGATGCAAAATATATCATAATAAATTAGCAAAACATATTTTAAATACAACATGAATAGAATGGACAATTCTAGTACAACAAGTACAACACCCCCGAGCCCTTTTCCCTCCACCTCAACATACTCCCACAACTGTTATTTACAAATGTCTTTTTCTAACTGCAGAAAGGTGCTCCAAAATGTTTAACAAGCTCCCTTAAATTGCATTCACATCCATATTTATACATTTCAAACTCTCAGTCAAGAAAGAAAATGAAGCGCAGTTAGTCTATAGCCACCAAGTCATTTAGCTTATTTGATCACATCCTAGAGAATGCCAGCCTGGGCTACTGCCAATGTGGCCCATAGCTAGAACTGCCACTGTGCACGCATAAAAGTCTGCTGCTTGAAATTATGCTTTTGTCCAATTTTTAAATGACACAGCTGCATAGTGCAAAGAAAACCCAGTACAGCATGTCTTTTTGACACTGTTTCTCATATAAACACTTACTCGTAACATTCCTGTGGCAGTAACCACAAGGTTCCTGGTTGGAATCGTGCTTTCTCCATCCTGGTTACTGCTGTTGTGTCCTTGGGCAAAGACACTTTTCCCATATCGCTCCCAGGATCCCCCAAATATGGATGTTTCTCAAGAGGACGGGTCAAATGCAGGGACACATTTTGCCGTACATTGCACTTGTGACAAAATAAAGATCTTTCTTTCGTCTAACATTTAATAATACATGATCAGCAACATTATTTATCGCTTTGGGTTCACACGAGACCCAGGCTCAGCAGAAAGCCCCAGGGAGTGCATAGTAGGTAGGATGGAGACGCGTGGGTGGTGTGTCATGCAAGGATAAGGAGGTGGCAGGGCAAATATGACGTGCGTGAGTGTTGATGTGCATGTTTTTTTCGAGAAAAGAGGGAGAGAAAGAGAGATTCGGTGCGATATCATCAATTAAATAACCCTCCCACACAGCATCTGGTGCTCTCTCGCACCATCTGTCTATTTCCCAAATATTGCAAGCTTATTTTCATGCGTCTGCCTCCAAATTTTTTTATCTTTTGTCTTTGGTTAGACGCCATCTTTCATATTTCTCTTCCTGAACATGCTAGTTAACGCAAGGCTTTAGACAGCAGCTTGACATCCTCTGCCCTTTTTGATCATAACAACTCCCGTCTGTGGGAAATGGAAAGGAGACACTGAAGGAGAGAATAAATTAATGACTGTCGAAAGAAAACAAACTGACCTGTTCTTACCATCAATTTATTATTAGTGTGGTTATTATTAAGTGCAGCAATTTTTGGAATGCTGAAACACAAGTATGAAGCTATTCCAGGCGCCTAACCCATATAATGCAACATATGACGCACCTGACACATAAAGCACCAAAATGATCTGTGTCAGATAATGTATCAGGCGATTGTCGTTCATCATAACCTGTTGGTGAAAACCTAATATAGCCTCTTTTAAAGACATTAGCCTTTCTTCCTCAAGGCTGGGATCAGGTTTGTCAGGAAAAATTCCTCTCACTAAGTGTACTACTAAGTGTCAGACTGAGCTGATGTCATATTCCCTTCAGTGCTCACAGGCTGTAATCATCTATAAAGGATCTATGAATTATCCACAATTATAGCCTTTCTTTTTGTCTGGGAAACAGCATTTGTTAGTATTGTTGAGTGTTTTTCTTTGTACGCTCTCGGAACTGCAGCAGCAATATGAGTATATATGGCAGCCCCGTCTTCGTTTTAATATAGTTCATGCTTCGCCATGCTGCCCTCTTCCACCTTGCCATCCTCGCTTCTCATCTCACGTCTTCCTCAACTTGGAGTAGAAAAGACAAGTATGGCATACATTTATGAGAATGAGGGCAGCCTTTATATTAATAGCCAAAATCCAATTATAAGTTTGTGAGAGCTGAATTGGCTGGGAAGATTAATTTACATTTTAACATTTCGGTTTGATGTTTGAGTCTGAGATGAGAAGGAGGGGAATCTAGGAAATGAGAAAAAGGAGGAATTACAGATGTGTGATTTACTGTGAATCGATCCAGCTGGATCTTCTGAGGCAAGGAATAATGGCTGGTAGTGTAAGACATGATTATGTTTTTGTCTGCAATGTTTAAGTGGTACGACGTCTCCTTTTCATGTGTTTTCAAATCTAGGTCATTGTGGTGAATTAACAATATGCATGTAGCTGCACGGCTAAAGTGAAACATTGAAATGAGGATCATGTACTACACTCCCCAACACACACACACACACACACATATGTCCAAACAAATCTAGTTGAAGATGTAAGCATCAGTATTTAAAAAAAAAACTCTCAAAGAACCCAGTGAGAAATGTCATTGTCGACAAATCAGGGCATTTTTTTCCTATCACACAGCAGTTCAGTTCGAGGAAATGATGAATGATGTGTGTGCAGGAATGGGTGAGATTTGATGGAATCTGCCCTTTGTTGTTGAAATACTCTTGGTTAATGATATATCGCTCTCATCTTGTGCAGTTCCCCTCCCATTCTGCAAGCGAGGAGCGATAACGAGGGAGCAGACAGCCCCAAACTTCACACAAAGAGGGGAGGAATCAGCACAGGGCTCAATCTTGAAGAAACTTTCTGCCTTTTCCTCTACCTCCTTGGCGACAGACTTCAAATGCTTGTTCATACTTGTTCATGGTAGATTACTGATCAAGTAGAGGACAGCTGTACCAGTGCATTTGATGGTTTGCGGGGGAACAAGTACAAAATGAATGCAGTATATACAAACAAACTGAATTTCAGTGTTGCTGGAGGCAACAGAAATGCTTCAAGTGTGTGACTCATACATTGTTGCCTTCTCCTCCGTGTGCATGTTGCTTATTTGGACATGGGAGTCCGTGATTTGGCCACAGCTCACATGTATTCGTGCATGTATGTTGGGACTCAGTGGGTCTGTGACTCGTCGCCCTCTAGAGCATCACGCTTTGATGGATGTTAATGCGAAGTGACATAGCGGTGTCCCCGAGGGACCGAACACGGCCAGCCAGGGAGAGGGAAGAAGCTTGTGCGACGGGGAGGAGGGATTCATCGCTCTAATCTTCTCCATTCTTCACGGAGCCAAAGTGGGGAATAGGCAGTGAACCGCCCAATGAATAAATAAAAGCTCCTCCCTTCAGGCCCGGAGCTTCTGCACAGGAGCACTTAAAATCATTTTAACAAGAGTCACTTCATTAAATATGGACTTCCACTCTGCAAAAAAACTGCAAGGAAAACTCCAGCTGACTTTTAACAGAGGGAAAGTGTGTGTGTGTGTGTGTGTGTGTGTGTGTGTGTGTGGGTGGAGGTGGGGGGGTGGGGGTAGGGGGTGAGGGGGTTGAACAGATATGCAGTCAAAAACAGGCACTATTTAGCACAAACACAAAGTGACAGAGTATAGCACAGCTGAGGATGCAAGACAAGACAAGATAAAAAAGGCAATGAGTACAAACTGCTGAGGATCTGTCACATGTCACTATAAACTCACAGGCCTTCTTGTTTTTGTTTATTTTAAATGCATGATCTCAGTTCAGGAGTACTGTCATCGACAATATAGCCCCTTTTCCACTTCACAGTACACTGTTCACTGTCAAGATACGGGGGAAGTAAACTACTTGTGGTTGCTCATTGTTCAAGCATCTTATTGCTGCATTGTAACATTCAAGGAACGTTACCATACAAAACCGTACTCCACAGTCTCCACTTTGTCGCAGCGATCCAGTGTGTTGCTACCCTCATTCTCCTTTTTGATTGAATTTGTGTCCTTTCTTTGTCACAACCTGTTTCTTGAAACTTTCAGCAACACAGCTAATTATTGGCCTTTGACACGATATGGCCGATGTTCCTTTTTTTCCAGGTCTATGGCTACCGCTCAGTAAGTGCTGATAAGGGGTGGAGCGGTACGCCATAATCGTGGTTCAGTCTGTACCTTGGTTTTAAGGTCACGTTTTGGTTCATTTTCAGTACAGTAAGGGAACAAAATGCAAAACATAAAACTGCCTGGCTTTAGTATAAATAGCTTTAATGATATTTTAAAATCAAACATAAAATCAGGTAATTCTCCAATAAATGCAATTCTCAAATAAAAATTCCCCAAAAATAAAAGTAATAAAAAAATAAATATAATATAATAGTTTTCAAAAAATTTTGAAGAAACAGTAAGTTTGAAAAAACTGAATTATTTCTTTTTTTTTTATTATTTTGACAAATGTGCAGCATTAATACTTCCAGTTTGCAGCCCCATTCCCCATCTCTACTGAACAATCCCGGTACACTGCTTTTGTCTTATCCACTTGTCTTTGTCCATTTACATAGTTTACCAAGAAGGCAAAGTGTTTTCAAACAGGAAACCTTAAAGGGATAGTTCGGATTTTTTGACATGAGGTTGTATGACATCCCCATTAGCAGTGTAGTGCACCAACAGCGACTTTTCCCCCCACTTCGTCCCATGAGCCGAGTTCTGCTCAGTTTTTGTTGTTGAGGGAAGTAGTTCTGACTAGTTGGTGCGATCACAAAAGTAAGCGCTTTGCTTCTCAAAACAATGTGTTCAAACGAGTACTGCAGTTGCATTACAAGACCGACAAGAAAAAGTCAGACCTCAAAATCGCTCTGCGTTATTTTCTCCCTTCCCATCACTTTGCTCTTCCGCCTGTCCACTGTTGTGTATGTGTTTCACAGTGCCCTCACTTTAGCTCTCTCATCTGCGCATGTAAACACTGTGAAACACAACTTTCTTCAATACCAAAAACTGACCGGAACTCGGCTCACGGGACATTTCATTCATGCATTCTCTAAGGCAGGGGTGTCAAACTCAATCGCACAGGGGGCCAAAACTCAAAGACTACTTCAGGTTGTGGGCCGAACTGGACCACACCCCACCCGCCAACTTTGTATCTTTCTCATTATTGATTCTGAAATTTGAATCACTTGTATATTTCTAAACCAGATTTAGAGACTAATCCATGCCCTTGCCTCCAGCAGGCTGGACTACTGTAACGGCCTTCTCACCGGGCTCTCTAAACGAGCTGTAAAACAGCTGCAGTACATCCAGAATGCTGCTGCTCGTGTCCTGACTAGAACCAGGAAATATGACCATATTGGTCCAGTACTCAGGTCTCTGCACCGGCTTCCTGTCGCTCAGAGAATAGACTTTAAAACAGCCTGGCTTGTGTGTGGTTGCATTTTCAGGTTGGTGCAAAATGGGCATGATAGCTGCTGAATGAATCTTTATGTGGACATTTTCTTTTTTCATCGGGTGGGGGGAAATGTGCATTTTTTATGTACGAAAAAAATGTCCGGTTGTTTTGGCATGGTTGTTTGTTTCATTAAAGTGATTGTTGATCGACCACCTCGTCGTCATTCTCTCAATGACCGAGGCAAAAGCTACAGTATTTTAGATCAACGCAAAAACATCACACTCCACGAGATGTTTAACTCGGAAGAGTTTGCGGCTATGGAACGGGTACATTATGCGTTTCCCAGCATTCTTTGCTGTAGTTTAAAATGATCATTTTTGACTGTCTTATGCCTCTTTAAGGTGTTATTTTGTACAGACAGGGTGTAATAGTTAAAGTGCTACCGTTTTTAGTCGTGTACCATTAGATTATTT
This sequence comes from Dunckerocampus dactyliophorus, assembly GCF_027744805.1. Lineage (NCBI taxonomy): Eukaryota > Metazoa > Chordata > Actinopteri > Syngnathiformes > Syngnathidae > Dunckerocampus > Dunckerocampus dactyliophorus. Next base: position 36,490,769 of record NC_072819.1, read on the forward strand.
TGACTTTAGGTGTGAATCTGGCACCCGTATTAAGTATGGTTTTGAATTTCGAGCTATATACAATATTGTGTCCACTTTTAAAATGAAAATGCCAGAGCAATAGTTTATACCGGATAGAATATATTAATTACGCCGATCGCTGTAAGCACTTGATTTGATTAGGTCGTGAGGCAGGCCAATGCTATTTTCCAGTCCTATTTTCCGCGGGCTGGATGGAATTGCAGCGTGGGTCAGATTTGGCCCCCGGGCCTGAGTTTGACAAGTATGCTCTAGGGGCTCGCAATGATGACAGGGTGTGGGGGTCATATTTATTTCTGCTTGGAATATATGTGTCATATGGGCACTCTTTACAGGTCCCCCCCCAATACTGTTCACTTGAGGTGGATAAAACCAAAGAAGGGGGCCTCAGCTCTCAGATTAATTAGAAAGTAAAAAGGTAATTTACAACAGAAATTGCTTCAAAATAAAACAAATGTCATTCTTAATATTGCATATTATTGAATATATAACTCAAACATATGTTATTTCACTTTTATTTTAAATCTAAGAATGATCCATCCATCCGTTTTCTATGCCACTTAACCTCATTAGGGTAATGAGCATATGCTTGAGCCTATCCCAGCTGACTTTGGGCGAGAGGCGGGGTACACCCTAGACTAGTCGCCAGCCAATCGCAGTCTAAGAATTATATATATTTTTCATTTTTTTTAATCAGGGGGGGCATCTGGGAGGCATCATACAAGCCAGAACCGCCACAGGCCATAATGAAGTTGGCAGGGACATCACTTTCTGATGTCTGCTTTGTTGCCTATACTTTACACAGTCTGGCAGCAGTGACTGACCTGCCCATAAGATATGAAATACAGCCTGTAGATCTTTGGTTGTGTAGTGGCAAAGAAAAGGATGACATTTTCTACGTCTGCCATCCACATTATTCATCAGCATGATTGCATTGTGTCTCTCTAACCCTGGTCTACCAACACCGTCTCCGTGGTGTTTCTTTCAGACTGAAACATATGTCACCAGCGGCATAGCTTGCAGCAAGTTGAACTCTGTCAAACACTGCTGCCATAACTTTCTTATTCTCTTCAATTCATATTCTTTCTCATCAGGTTACTGCAGCCAATTTGGCTGTTGAACGCTGAACATGCTGTGTTGTAAGCATCCCGGACAGTGAGTGGATGAGGTTATTTGTTGGAGGTAGAATGTTCCAGTGCAAATGTGGTACATGTTGTACTTGAAAGGTTTCAGCAGAATGGAGAGGATCTACGTATTCTACACAGTTACTAATTGTGCCCTGCATGTTTCTCTGGCCTCTGGTCAGCTTCCCAAGGGTTTCCAGAGGCCACAATACACTGCGGGCTGACTATCTAGGTCGTCCAGAAACCGGAGGGTTGGTAGTTCAAACCCAGCTTCCTCTATCCCAGTCACTGCTGTTGGGTTCTTGGGCAAGTCATATCACCCACCTTGCCTCCAGTGCCACCCACGCTGCTGTATAAAAGTGGCTGTTGGCGGGAAATGGCAGCCATATTTCAAATCAATAATAATTATTATTATTAACTGGAGGCACCCGTTACCTTTAATGAAAACATTATATGTGTTGTATTTAAAAATTGTGTGAAGCTGATCAGTCATGAAACATAGACATCCCATTATAGCATAAAACAGACTGCGGCACCTTTAAATGGGAAGAAATGCACTCCAAAATGGGTCACAGTAAAAATATCTTCAACAATTATTCATAGGACCCCGCCTTTCTGCAACATACCTCTGCCTTACAAAAAGAAGAAAATCTGCATTGGACTGCAGCGTAGAAAGACAACATGGAAAGTGGGAGATAAAGGCAGACAGTAGACATGAAGGAGGGGGGTTTGGGGGTAAAAACAGTGAGCAGAATGTACAGTTTTTAATTTGTTGACTTATTTTCTCTTAATTTGCCCTGCGATTGGCTGGTGAACGTTCCAGGGTGTACCCCGGCCTCTCGCCTTGGCTCGTGATGAAACGTGGGTGCAATGTGAAAAAGTACAATGTGCAACGTGTGCCAGGCAAACACTTTCTTTGATGCCTGACGCTTAGTTTTGCTTGGGCGTCGTCAGCAAGCCCCACCAACACTGTGTGCGCCATTGCATGTGACTGCCAAAGGGCTCCTTTAAGAATAAACCAACCCTAGTATGTCTGACTGTGGTTATATACAGTAGTAGTTGGGTAGTCTTCTGCCAGCTTGACCACAATTAGAGCAGAATGGGCTCATTCAGAGGCTGTGATTGGCCAAGATAGAGAGTGGATTTCAGTGCAGCAGAGGGGAGTCATGGCTGCCAGGTTCTGTAGGTCTGCACTGTAAATCCAAACCTCAATCAGAGAATGCAGCAAGAGATCAAAGCGGCCTGCTCCATCTCTACTCTGGGTTTGATGTGTCTGTTGTGTGTGTGTGTGTGTGTGTGTGTGTGTTTGTGTGTGCGGGGTGGGGGGTGCGTGTGAAGAAAAAAGGGGATGTGAATACATGAGACGGCCTAAACAGGATAAATACACCACGAGTAGAGTACTTGCTTTGTGGTGCATACGACACATTATACAATTATTATCGCAATATTATATGACTCAATATATGACTAGAACTACATACACTGCAGGATAAAGCACGTCAACTGTATGTGCACACAATGTTCCTGTGCAACAAGACGCCAGATTTTGAGCAATAGTTAAGTCTCTTCTGCCACTTGGTGGATCTCGACCACCACTGCAATAATAGACAGTCAGCCGCTCTTCACTGAAACGTTTCAGGCAGCTGTTGTGTGGCAGCTGAGGCTGCAGTTGCCATGGTGACTCTGAGGCTGCACAGGCTTTCAAAGCATCATGTATTTTTAGTTGGTATGTTGACACTTTTGTGTTGCTTTCTGTTGCTTGTAAGGCTTTCAGTGCTCGGTCCAGCAGGAATAAAGTGAAAGTTGCCTGAACAACAGTCATCACAACCTCACACCAGATACTTGAAGTTCAACTACTGGTACATCACTTTATAGTTCTTTTTATTAGTATTCCCTACTATTATGTTGAAGGAAGTTTGTCCAATGAATAGAACATTGCTCGTTGCACTATTGTCTATTCTTCTAACAGGAAAGTTGGAGTCTATTGCACCTGATTTAGGATGAAAGGTGATGTACCCCTTACACACCACATGTTGACCACAGGACTGACACACAAAGGCAGACACACATTCACACCTGTAAACAATGTAAACAAGTCACACTCATAGTCAGAGTACCTTAACATAACACACACACGAACAATCAGAACATGCCACGCAGGAATGTCTGCGTTGAGAATGAAAAACAAGTTCTTCTTGCAGCAGTGTTAACCTATGCACCATCATGCTTCGTAGTATTTACAAGTCAATGCGAGCCTTTTACTCGGCAACAAAACAACAAAAAGGACTTTCCTGCCATCTGCTGGGCAAAAGAAGATCATCATGCTGACAACTGCTGAGGAGCTCTGTCTTTTATCGGTGTGGTTTGGTTTGTTTGAGTGATGTTGCCTATCCACAGTTCTATCTAGACTTTTTCAGATGCAAAGCTGTTTTTTTTCCGCTGTCATTGTTTGTTTCTTTTCTGGGGAATCAATGAAGGAGGATCTAAAATGTCAACAAACAGTTTCAGAGGTGCATATGGTAATATCAAGAAAGGAGGAATCGTATCAAAATATTTTGACAACAGAGGCCAGAGATACATTACAGAGTTACATTTCGATTTAATGAAATGTGAATGTATAGTTAGTACTTTGTATAGGTTCTGTCTTTGTACTCCAGTTTCAAATGTCCATCCCCTTTGAGCCCCTTCAAGCCTCTAAATGGCCTGTTTGTAAATAAAGTAGATCCCAGCATTTTGCAGGGATTACATTTCAGGACCACCAGTGAATGGTGAGCGAATAATTGATACGCCTGTAAAAATGTTCGATTTTTGACACACAGCTTGCTTTCCCTCCTCCAACCCCTCACAGCTAGCATGACATTGACGTTCTCTTCCAATTTTAGATCAACATTTGCAATATAAATGACTTTATAAACACTTCTTTTTTACAGACAAGATACAGCAGGGGTGTCAAACTCGTGCCATGGAGGGCCGAGACTCTGCGGGTTTTCTTTCCAGCCAGTCACTAAAGCAGGTGATTTTAATGATCAGCACCTTCAGTTTGATGGAAGGAGCTCATCAATTAAATCACCTGCTGCAGAAACTGGTTGGAGAGAAAACCTGCAGCGTCTCGGCCCTCCAGGGAACCAGTTTGACACATGTGAGATACAGGATTAAAAATGGCAGCTGTAATTAGTAGATTAAATTCAGCTCCAAAACCCTTCCGCATTCTCTCTTCAATTGCCATTGTTGACTCGCGACACATTCCAGGTTTCAGCCCTTAATATGCGTCACACACTTAATAAACCCATTTAATTATAAAATGTAGAGGCACTCACCACTATTGAATGATGATCGATGAACGGATGGAATCTGAGTCACGGTGTAGCCTTTAGCCTTTTGTAATTCTAGTGATGACTTCTGATAATATATTAACTTGTGTTCACCTCGCTTCAAGTTTTGAAACTGGATTGACTGTCGAAGCTATGTGCTTGACAAAAAAAAAAGAACGTTATCAGTGAAGCATAAAGACCTAAACATGTCAACACTGTGGGCTTTTTAACAGTGGAACATGCCGTACATTTTACATTTATTATCACGTTTCACGTCATTTATAAATGATTCCTGACTTATGGTAAATGAGATGTGTTTTCTGTGAAAGAATGTCCTGTGTTTTGAGAAAAAAAAATACATGTATATGTTTTTGACCGAAAATCTTGCAAATTTTCGGGGCCAATCAATGCAGAATCACAAATCATGAATCCTGGACTTGATTGGTTATTGTGGGCATACCCTGCACTTCTCACCCAGTAAGTCAGCTAGACTGCAAATTCTTGTCTGAATCTGTAGCAGGTGGCTAAAAGTCTGGTTCTATGTGAAGTAAGCAACATGATGAAATGATCAAATAAAGAAACCTACAAAGTGCTCCGTAGGTAAGCTGGGTAGAGAAGCTGGGACCCCTTTCTACGCAGGTCTTTCGCACAACCAGAATTTACTGAGTCAGTACGTTTCCATGCACTAAATTATTTAGATTACTGAAATAATAACGTTTCTCCATTTTACGACATTTTGAACAAAGCAGCTCGGCCAACTTTGCCAGGTAGGCTTATCATTAGCGATGTTGGCCTTCTTTATTTGTAAAGTTTCTTGCAAGTTCCCAAGTTTCCTGTCGTTTTGGGGTTGTTTTTGTAAAATCGCTTGCAAATTCCCAAGTCCCATGTTGTTTTGGACTTGTTTTGCATTCACACTGTCATGCCCTCCTGATGGCTAAAGCTAAGAAGTTTTCTCTTTTTGAACGTGGTCGGATTGTCGAGCTGCATAAGCAAGGCCTTTCGCAGCGTGCCATTGCTGCTGAGGTTGGGTGCAGTAAATCAGTCATTCAAAATTTTTTGAAAGATTCTGATCATTATGGAACAAAAAAGTCAAGTGGTAGACCCAAAAAAATCACACCTGCACTGAGCCGGAGCATCCGATTGGCTGTCCATCAAGACACAGGGCAGTCTTCCACCCAAATTAAGGCCCTTACTGGTGCCGACTGCAGCGCAATAACCATCAGACTGTGCGGGAAAAAGGTTTAAAAAACAAAAAGCAAATTCAAAGGCCTCGTCTCCTTCAACGCCACAAAACCACTCAAACATGGGAAAGGTGGAAAAAGGTTTTAGTCTCTGATGAGAAAAAATGTAACTTTGATGGCTTCCAGGGTTACTGGCATGACAAGGAGATCCCACCTGAGATGTTTTATACGCGGCACAGTGGATGGGGGTGCTTTTTCATTCCAGTGGAACACTGGAGCTTCAGGTGGTGCGGGGTCGTCAAACGGTGGCTGCTTAGGTGCAGATGTTGCAGCGGGCATCCCTCATGACTGAGGGCCCTCGTCTGTGTGGTAACAGCTGTTTTCTTCAACAGGACAACGCTGCTGTTCACAATGCTCGCTTGACCAAGGACTTCTTCAGGGAGAATAACATCACTCTTTTGGACCATCCTGCATGTTCCCCTCATTTAAATCCCATAGAGAACATTTGGGGATGGATGGCAAGGGAAGTTTATAAAAATGGCCATCAGTTCCAGACAGTTGATGTCTTTCGTGAAGCCATCTTCACCACTTGGAGCAATGTTCCCACTAGCCTCCTGGAAACACTCGCATCAAGCATGCCCAAACCAATTTTTGAAGTGATTAACAAAAACGGTGGAGCTACTCATTACTGAGTCCTACTGAGAACATTTTTGGTTCTGGTTTGGAGAGTTTTTTGTTTATTTTTTGAGGTATGGTCTTAAACTTTTGATCAGCTGATAAACAGCCTATTTCAGTTTAATTGTTGTTTTCAATAAATTACTTTTTCAAAATGCCTTTTGTCTCACTCCCCCTTCTTGCTTTTGCATATTGTAGCTCTACTTAAAACCTCATTAAGATCCAAATGTGCAAAATGCAAATTCTAGCAATTTTTCAACTGGTTTTAAGATTTTTATCAACTCTGTACCTCCCCTATTGAAATGATCCTAAACGTACTGATATGCCATTGTTACCACAAGGTGGCACTAATGTCTACAATTTCTCAACAGCAGGCGGTTGGCCCAAGGCTCAGACAAATGAAGTTTCATTCTTTGCATGTTAGACTGGAATATTTTCCACTCTGTTTTCGACAATGTATTGGCAACGTGCTTATCTACCACAAAGTCATCACACATTCTGGGGACCTTTCACTTGGAAAAGATACACTCTGTTGTTTTTATCTGCACAAACACACGCATAGTTTCTAGACATGCCACTTTTTTAATCTCTCTCTGAGGAGCGGTTAGCTGTCCAAACTGAGACTGACTGGAGCCAGTTTAAACTAATATCACAAACAACTAAAAAAGGGAAGTTTGCACCTACTCTACCACCTCTCTGACAGAAGTTATACATGAAAAAGGAAGCGGAACAGGGTTATTTGTCAGCACAGCACCATTGGAGCTCAGTAATAGAAATATAAGAAGATAAGACACTAATATGCATTGTTATTGCATACAGACATGAACAACATATTGACTTGCCTTAAGCATTGTCCTGCTCTCCTACTTCCATCCCACAAGCTGATGTTTGTTGTCAAAGCAAAGGTTGTCTTTCTCCAGTGCTCCAAAGTGCTGTTTCAGGTTAGAATAATTTGGGTTGAAACATTCTCTGTAGAAAAATAATACTTCGAGGTCTCTTTCTTGTTATTTGCGTCCATATGCTGTAAATGAAGCAAAAGCAACCAACACTTAACTTGTTTGTCATTATTGATTTATGTTATTACTATTATGGCTCTTACAAGTGCCATCTGTCTTTCACAGCTCAGTTGAGGCAGGTCGCCACCCCACGACGTAGTACAGGTTCTGTTCAAGGTGTGGAGTTTTGCCTTTGCCATTGTCCTGAAAGCGCTTGCACATGCAAGTCCTGAACCTGCTCTGTAAAGCAAAAAAAATGTCTCGACAAATTAATTATAGACTTCTCTTGCTATAAATGATCCCACTTTATCTAAGTTCCTATCGTTTATCTTATATTTTGATGGTGGTTTTCTAGTCTAAAGCATTTCATTGTGTTGTTGGCCTGCAAATAAAGAAATAAACTTCCATCCATCCATTTTCTACACCGCTTGTCCTCATTAGGGTCATGGGTGAGCTGTACTATCCGACCTGATCCTCATGCCGAATTTTAATGGAATTTTACAACCATGGTATTTCATCAGTCATGATGCACTTCAACATTTAGGCTGAACTAACCTTTCCTTGAAAAAACGTAGTAATCATTTGACTGCCTAGTTTTAGCTTCCTGGCTTCCTTTCCTCTCCTGTCTCTCCTTTATGTTCTGGCTGCCTGATTTTTTGTCTTTGCACTGTGTACTGTGTACTTAGCAATCGGCTGCAACAGCAACCCTGAAAGCATCCTTTACTGTTTGCGAGTCCTACCAGATGGAATGCACCAGTTTGCATTTTGGTAAGGTGGGTGTTGGTAGTCTCAGACAGTATTAATTTTGTTCAAGCAAACCGGTTATTGAACTTTCACAGCAAAATGTATTTTATCTTAACATTTGATATGTTGGTTTTTATAACTGACATAAAAGACAAAAAATATTTAAAACTTTACTGTGCTTGGGGTCCTGGTAAACCATTCCAATTTCCCCCCCCCCCCCCCCCACTTTGAGGCCCCTGGGCCGGGTACACTCGGGACTGGTCGCCAGTCAATCACAGCGCCCATCTAGACAAACCGTTCACACTCACAGTCATGTATGGGCAATATATAGTCTCCATTTATAACCAAATGTGTATGTTTTTGAGGATGTTGTAGGAAGCCAGCGTACCCAGAGAAAATCCATACAAGCACAGGGAGAACATGCAAACTCCACACAGAGATGCCCAAATTGAGATTCAAACCATCAGTTTGCTGTGTGCTAACCACTTATGGACTGTGTGGCCCACAATTAAACTTAAAACTTGAACATCACTATGCACATTGTTCCTTTATCTGTATAGTTTGTGTATATCGTCATATGACTGAATGAATGAATGTTTTGACACTTATACAACTTGGGAACATACCTGTAAACTTTTGGTCCTGGAAAAGGCCGTACACACTTTGAGGTACAATAATTAGTCTTACAGTCCTACTGTACATGTATACATATCGAACACTGTGTTTGCAGTGTAATAAGGTGAACAGTAAAGTGGGCTATGTGTCACCTTTAGTTACAATCATCACACACTGACTGAAGACTGGAGAGGACCAGCTCTAGTTAATTAAATGCCCCTCCTGATTGGACGAGCGAGTAATCCCGGCGGGCTTGGCGCTCCTACTAACTCGCGAGCAGGGCAGGGTGCGAGCTTCAGTTTGCCCAAGGCGAGGGAGGGCGAGAGAGGCGGGGAGCAAGAGCACGCCATCATCCGAGCACACTTGGGCAAGTTTGATTTCAAGTTGTTGTTTTTGGTCGTGGGCTATGCGCGCAGCAGCAGCGAGGAGCGGCGTGCACATGTAGACGCTTCACACTTTTCACAGCCTCCTTCTTCAAGAGTCACCAGAGAGGGAAGGAGCGAGGCTCGGCGGGACGGCGTCATTCGAGTTTCAAAAGCAAACGGGAAGTAGACTTTTTCCCCCCTTCGGAGAGACGATGAACGTCAGTGATGAGAACCTGCTCAAGTCCATCAGCAACGACGCGCTCCTGGACCTGACGCAGCGCTACGGTCAGTCTGCCTTCGGTTTCGGCACTGGCCACGGTGCTGGAAGCCCAGGTCGCTTCCCCCTCACGCCGGCTGCTGACTTCCTCAGCGGGCAAACCGCCAAGTCCAACGAGAGCGGCGGAGAGCACACCAGCGACGACGAGGACGGCTTCGACGGTCTAGAGTCTCGAAAACGGGGTGCATCCTTCGGGGAAGACAAGTCCGGGGGTCCCCTGGCCAAAAAGTCCAAGGAGCAGCGCTCTCTGCGGCTCAGCATCAACGCTCGGGAGAGGAGAAGGATGCACGACCTGAACGACGCGCTGGACGGCCTGAGAGCTGTCATCCCTTACGCCCACAGCCCGTCGGTGAGAAAACTCTCCAAAATAGCAACTCTCCTCCTGGCCAAGAACTACATCCTCATGCAGGCTCAGGCTCTGGAGGAGATGCGGCGGCTGGTGGCCTACCTCAACCAGGGACAGAGCCTCTCTTCACCGATCCCGGCCGCCCTGGCGCCCTTCGGCCAGACCGCCGCCGTGTATCCCTTCTCGGGCTCGGCTCTGGCCAACTGTGCCGATAAGTGCTCCACGTTCTCCGGAACACCGTCCACTCTCTTCAAACATTGTAACGACAAGCCTTGATTTGCCCCCACCGTCTTTCCTGAACTTTTAAAACATTCTGCATCTGCATCGCTCTTTCTCTCCCTCTAGTTATTTTTAAATCATTCTGTGGGAAAAATAGTCTAAGGCATAATTTTGACGAAGTAATGCTGCAATGTAACGAAAACTGCATAAGTAAACTCTTTAGGCCTTATTTTAAAGTCAACCTTGTCACTTTCTTGCTTGCCCCAAATGAGACCAGGCCATGTCCAAATGTTCAATTATTTTTAAATGTTTTTATTTGTAATCTATGCAAAATTCTACAACACAGTAAACAAAGTGTACATGACATTTCATTTCGACTACACTACAGTTGAAATTGCAAGTAGGAAACTTCCCATAATGTTTTGTTGCCTGATAATTTTTCAGAAATAATGTATTATTTTTGTCAAGGTCTTGCACATCTCACATGATTGTATTGTACAACTGTGGAAAAAAAGCCCGATTATACTAATTATGCTCAATGGTTACACTCATGGCCTGCAATGAAGCAGTGTTTTTGGTTGTGTTGCAACAAGAATTTCATGAATTGTTTACATGTGTTTATAATTAAAATCATATCTATATGATCAGACTCGCTTTGATTCATTTAACCACCATGCTGTATATTTTCTGTGTAATTTGCATATGGCCAGTATTATTCAAATAGTGCAACATTGTTTGACATGGGTATTAAAACACCCAAATTCTAACCCTTCGTCTAATAAATCATCTCAAAATGAGTTTGCAGCTTTGCTTTCTTGCATAAGAACCTCCGACATGAAGAGATCGGTCAAAATGAGCTCGGCCCGGCTGGTGGGTCCACTTTGGCACGCCGAGGGTAGGTGGCACTGAAGGAGGGAGTACGTAAGAGCCGCCCGGGGCCACCCAGGACCTGTCTCTGGGTATTTGGCTGATTGCAGGCTCCCATGGCGGGCTCTTACACCCCGGACAGCTATTAACACGATTTCAGCTCCTGTCTGCCTGCTCCATTTTATGCGGAGAGCGCCAGTGTTCTCTTGCATGTCTGCATGGGGGGGTGAATTTGGAAAAGAAAAAAACCCCACCTAGACAGCAATCACGGGATCAAACACCTTAAACCTGAGTGTTTGCTGTATGCATGTCACCTTATTGCACACATGCATTCAAAATACGCCGTCCTGATTGGTATAATTATATGCATGTTTATGCTTTAATTAATCTAAATCTTTATTTAACCTAAATCTAAAAAAACAAACTTTAAAAACCTACATTTCATGTATTTTTAAGTGAATGCCATGCATTTGAACAAGTCATTAGTTTTAATACTGCACACCAACTATTCTATACTCAAGTCTGTTGTCATATTAGACATTTAGAGTCTCTCTTTCTGCAATTTAGCTGCATGTCACAACAACAGCCCCCCATCGCATCTTAAATTGCCCCCTCCGATGACAAGTGTCTTGTCTTGTCTTGTGGGATGTGATGTGACAAACGCTATGATGACCTGGTCCGTGCAGTACTGCGTCAGGCACTGCACTGCCTTATCGTCATTAATGAGATGGTTGACTTTTTTTGTAAGAAAGAATGAGTGTCTGTTGGGGGCGGGGGCCCACTTGGTGAAATATATTTTGCATTGTTTCCATATTGTGACTGGGAACACAATTTTTTTTTGTATTGTGGTCATTTAAACCTTTTAGCACTACTATAAGCTGATAATGAATGCTTATAATCACCATATTCATTTTATGTATAATACTGTATGTGCAATGCACCTTGCTAAGTATGATTGTCTGAAAAAAAGAAGTCAAGTGAAGTAAGAAGTGTAGTCATGTGATAGTGTGTTTTTATTGCATATTTGATCTGATGCTATACACTTGCATTTAGTTCAATTGCACACCAAGTATATGCTATTGTAGTAACAAATGATTACAACTTGAGAATGCATAATAGAGACACATTAAAGCTCATTCCCAATAAATAAACAACATAAATTATTATAAACAAATAAATTAATTCATTCCTTTACAAAAAAAAACATTTTGCAGAGAGGTGGCAATGCAAATATAGCATTTTCCCTGTTGTTTGCCTGTAATTTGAAAGAAATGCGTTCGTATTTGCACCACAGTGTCTACTCAGGACATAACTATTTTCATTTTTAATGTATAAAACAAAAGTACTCGCAAAATAAATGCAACAAAATTTCATGGCGTCTTGTATTAGTACAATTAGGTTGGTATATCAACAAGACATTTGTTATTTGACAGTGCCTTTATGCAGACCAGCCCAGTCAGCGAACAACTAACCTTCTGCCGACAGCCCAGCATGGTGCAGCAGTACGGACAGACTGTGTGATGTCTGTAAACATTTGTGTTTGTTCTCAGTGGGATCGAAAGAGAGTGATTTCATTAGCATGGCTCCTAGCTTTGAGGTATGTTTGTGTGCTTTTCTCCAACCCGATGCTATAGTACTAAAACCATATGCCCTTAAGTGCGTACCTCTGCCTAATGCTTCTGACAGCGCTGTTTTCTCTAATTAAGTTCTCTCCATGTGCGAGTTTATGTGTCTGATGTACATTGTAGCACTCTGTCTCACACATACACACACACACGCACACACACACACACACACACTACTGTACCAACAACTGTGGGCCTCCAAGGAAAATGAGCAAGCTTCAGCTGTGATTATGCTTACAGTGGAAGACCAAAGGGGGTTTAAAACATTGGTTTGTTCTTATTAAAATGTGATTTCAGGAGGATGTTTTGTGCAGGTTCAGAAGTGAGTGGTCTAGGTAAGGTAAAAATAGAGCCAGAGGAGGTGCTGGTGCCCTTGGGTGGTACTGTAAGAAAGACCCCGCCACCAATACCATCCATCACAGAAGTACCCCCCAACTTCTTGTCAGTGACGTCACACTCAGTCGTCCCTCCAAGCCCCGCCTTGTCGGAAACGATGAGCGGGTGAGTCAGTTGGTTCTGAGGAGCCATGTGATTCGGGGCGACATTGCTGCGAGTGCAGTGAAACAGGTCGAGGCCCTTCACTCGCTAATCAGGCGTCTAAGAGGGTGAGGAGGAGGTGTTTGGTTGCATGTGTGCATTGTGTTTGTGTTCATATGGCCACAGAGCCTCTAAACATGGCAGCCATGGGCAAAGCAGTTTGCCTAACGCCACAAGGCACCTGACACCATGCATGCTAGACACAGACAGTGCGGCAGGGGCTAAAGTGGGCTTAGTGGGAGGCATCAGTGTAAGAATGTGCACCGGTGGGTTATTAATGCATTTGCTGAGTGTGACATCCTGCACGTAGATTCCCTCTCTGATAACATCCCACGATAACGCTACATGAGAGGACCTTCCTGACACTCTCTTGAGCACTCTCTCAAATGCACCTCTGAGTTTGGCCCCTTCCTCCCCCCTCTTCCATCACCCCTCTCATCACTCTTCCCCATTTAGCTTGTAGTCTTGACAGAGGATAGGAGCTGACAAACGGGGGCATCCGTTACTGTAGTGATGCCTAATCTCTGTAATGGCCCCACAGATACCGGGCTGGTGGTGAACAAATACACACACACACACACACACATACACACACACCTCAATTGGCTGGACAAATGTACATGTAAAGCCCTGAGGTCAAGTCTCATCTGAGTGCTCAGCCATTTGTACACATTGTACTGTCTTATTCTGTCATACACACACATTTATACACACACATATATAGGGACCATCAGCAGTCTCCCTGTTCAGTACCAGCTGAGGAGCACCCTGATTTTGTGGGTAGCAGGGGGAGCTCGTTATCCTCATTAATTAATGACAAAAGCGATGTAATTGGCCATCCATAATCCTCCATGTGGAGACAGTGTGACAGGCTCCTAAACACACGCTCACACACATACACACAGAAAAAATGAAGACGCTCCATTCCGGTATGTTTTTGCATGTCGCTAATGATACACTTGTAAAAGGAAACTCCCTTGTAATTAAGTTTAAGTAAGGCGACATATATTCAATGAACCGAAACTATGTCACTTGATTTTATAATTCTTATCTGATTGTGGTTCCACTGGGCCCGAGCTGGAGCGCCAGGCTGCAACATGCTGCTCCCCATAAACCCCATCCCCCCACCCCCATCCCCACTCACCACCCCTTCCCCACATCTGAATGAAAAGACAAGATTAATAGCAGTTCCTGTCGCCGACTAGTCTAATTAAAAGCATCGGAACATGCGCATGGCCAAGGATCAGTGGCTTTTAATGAGGAGCTTGTTGGCTGATTTGGGCCTCATTTTCTGCTTAATAAGGCCAGTTTAAAAAGTAATTTTGGTTGGATGTGACTGCTTTAAACCTGCTCATTATCAATGAGATCGCTTCACTTAAGTACTTCAGGAAACGTTGTGTTTAATTAATATTGTGGCGCACACGTGGATTAGTTGACAGCTCGGAATGGCGGAAGACGAGCAAAGTGAGCTCGGGAGTTAAAATTGATGAAGAACTTTCAAGGGCACTGATTTCATTAAGCAGCTTCATTACAGCCCAAATAACTCTTCCTGTCATTCCAGCGATTCAGCCTTAACACACACAAACATACAAAATAATTGTGAGACACGCGTCACAGAAGATGAAACACTTTTTGTTTGAGGAATCTTGATGAAACCCGCTCTGATATGTGCCGTATTTGTTTTGTATTTTCTGTTCCTATTTGCTATTCTCCTCATGTTTCTCTTCCAGAGTTCACCAGCAAAGATTTAAAGGTCAAGCAGTTTAAGGGCTTGCGAGCAACTTTCACTGTGCACCAGGAACCCACCCACAACACGAAGGTTTCAAAGCTCTTGCTGGCTCTTCATCCCATTGTGATAATCTTCTTAGCCTCCCTACTCCACTGTTCAATATGTAGAGAGCAGAGAAGAGCTGGACTTGGAGGGCTTTAAGTGTCCAGAAGCTCAGTCGCTAGGATTTTCCTCTCTCTAGGACCACGCAAACCGTTGCAACACTTCATGCTACGACATGCACATCCTTTATTTTTCATCCTTTTATTTTGCCTTGGTAATGGCATCACTTGTTTTTGTTTCTGTCGTTCAACAGTCAGAGAGAAAACACTAGAGGGAAAAAGACGACAGTTTTCTGTCAAATAATAACTTCATGATGGCATGGGTGAGCAAGAACACGTGTATGAGATTTTACAGATCCACCTTGTCAAGCTTATACTTGATTAGATAGGTGGACCATTCAGCATACTTTGAGCAGATGGAAGTAGGAGCTGCAGGCATGGTGCTGGACCAGTACTTTTATTAGAACTCCACTGAAGGCAAAGCTATAGCCTTTGTTTCCACCAAGCAGAGGGTACAGTATCTGTTCAGTTTGGTTCAGTCTGGTACAGTATACAGGTACATTGGGGTGTCGTAGAATATTTGACGACTCTATTCAATTCAGAGGAGGAGCCTGAGTCGACTATCAACCTCGCCATCAAATCATATGAAAATGTCACATGATCAAGATTGTACATTTGATTACATGGGGGTGCCCATGGCTGCTGCTGAGCACAGATTTTTACATAGAATGCACTGTTGCCAACGCCTCAGTAAGAAAAGTAGCTTTTGGCTGTCCTGGAAGTCAATAGATGATGCCATTGGCTAATTTGCATAATATTTGCATAAGATGTTGTAACAGATGCTGTAAGAAAAAAGCATAACCTCATAGGAGAGAAAAAAAGTGAATAAAAATACCTTCATTATGTTTAGAACTATAAATAAACTTGATTATTGGTTTGTTAATTTAAAATTGGCCATCACTTTATCAAAATAAAATAATTTTAGTATTTTATCTAGGCCAGCGTCTCTAAAAGTCTACACAGCCTAATAATTACATCCGGACTCGCCTCCAGTCTCTAGCTTTTATCTTGCAGTTAGGTCTACTTGTTTCATTTATCACTCATCCTTCTCCCATCACACGTTCTGACACACTGACAAGCAAGTGACCGAGTCCCAATGAGGCTTGAGTGTAATGAGAATGAAGATTAAGAAACATTTACGTTTTTGATCCCGCTTTGTAAAACAGGGTGAGATCCACCCTTGCGCTTGACTGCACTGACGGCTTGTGGCTCCTTTGGGGCGGGGCAGATCTCTCAGCAGCATCCGCTGAACAGAAACTGTAAAACAATACGTGCTTTCACTTTTAAGTCCCCAAATACCAGAAAACGCTCCAACGACGCCAGAAAAAGTCGCTAGATTTGTTGCTGGTCACTTTTGAAAAAATATGTCAACTAAAAGGTTTGGAATGTCACCAGATTCAGCAAAAAAGTCGACAAATTGGCAACACTAATAGAATGTCTGTTGTTGTTATAAATACCATATTTTCATACAAAATCAGCCTCATTTGTGTTAATAAAGAATTTAAAATGACGTGTGGCTTTAAAAGAAGAGCTATACCTACGAGACGGTGGCATGTACACACAACTCTTCCAGATTTGGAGTTTTGTAGTTACTATTTTGCTAATATCAGGCCTGTTTGTACAGAGCAGCTTTGTTTTAACATCTTATACCTGTTAAGAGCTGTGGATATTGGGTTTCAGTGGTTAGTTTCATTTTACCAACATTTTCATTACCGGTTTTTGAGTCATCCCTGACATCCCAGAGTACCAGAGTCTAGACACACCATCCAACCGACTGGAAGTGTGTAAACGTAAACAACGGCGAGGAGGGTGTGGAGGTACGAGCTAAACTCAAGCTAATGCCTCTCCTTACTGAACATTTTCCTCACTAATATGCAGTCTTTTGTGAATAAAATGGACGCTGAAGACGAGAATGGATGTAAATGCTTTTATAAACTTCCCTTGCCATCCATCCCCAAATGTTCTCTATGGGATTTAAATGAGGGGAACATGCAGGATGGTCCAAAAGAGTGATGTTATTCTCCCTGAAGAAGTCCTTGTTCAAGCGAGCATTGTGAACTGCAGCGTTGTCCTGTTGAAAAACCCAGCTGTTACCTCACCGACGAGGGCCCTCAGTCATGAGGGATGCCCGCTGCAACATCTGCACGTAAGCAGCCACCGTTTGACGACCCTGCACCACCTGAAGCTCCAGTGTTCCACTGAATGAATAAGCACCCCAGGCCATGATGGACCCCCCTCCACTGTGCCGGGTAGAAAACATCACAGGTGGGATCTCCTTGACATGCCAGTAACGTTGGAAGCCATCTGGACTGTCAAGGTTACATTTTTCGTCATCAGAGAATAAAACTTTTGACCCTTATGAGGTCCCCAAAACAAAATCAAAGTTCAGAAATCCCTATTGAATGAAATAAGTTAAAATGTCTAAAAACCTATCGTAAAAAAAACAAAGTGCCTGGTTTTGTAGACTGTGTAGGCATAAAGACACAACCTCATGTGTGATGTTTTTTTTTTTTTTTCCCAATTAAGACTTTCCTGCAGCTTTCGTTCTATGGAGGGACAGTCTTGTTCCCAAAACAAAGACAGGAGGAGAAGCTGAAATACAAAGGGGTTACTTTTTGGGGAAAGGGGCAGAGATAAATTGGGATAGAAACATGCTCAATGTAATCTCAACAACAGTGACCTGCTTCCATTATTTTAGTCATGTCTTGTTGATCGCATTCACACGGTACAACATCCTATCAGGTAATATCAGCCTTTGAAGGATTAAGAGGGCTTTTATTCTGTTTGGTGGAAGGGATAATTCCTCTGAAATATTTGAACATTTTCATTCTAATATGAAAATGGATTGGAGTGTTGTTTTTTTTTATCTGAATGTTTCTGACACTGGTATACGAGAACATTTTTATGATTGAAAGATGCAGACACAGATGCTGCTCAGAGTTTGAGGTTGTTGTACACAGGCACTAATAAAAAAAGACGTTCAAAGCTTTTTGCCGCCCTCATATGGATGGACAACATGAGAGAGTTAGCTTCAGGCAGCTAATGCTAATGCCACAGTGGTTAATCGAGGAGCTCGAGATAAGCCGCGGCTGCACTACCTTGTTATTCCCTGTTCATAGAATGCAAATAAGAGGATAATAACACAGAATATCATCCCTGGGGACAGTTATTGTTCTCCAATTGTTTTGAGTCCTCCAAGAGAAAAACACCTCTTGTTTGTCACCGCATGGCACCTGTTGTTTTTGTGTTTTGCGTTTATGTATATTTAGAAGTTGAGTGCCTCCTCCTTGTTATGGCAGTTTTGTTGTCAATTAGTTAATTAATATTGCCATGCATGTTTTTATAAGGTTTTATGGATATCCTACTGACCTTTGCGGGGGTTCTCAATGGCACTGTAGATGCCCCATAGTCTTTCTCAAGGTTGATCGGCATAAAGGATGGACAGCTGCCCATCAGTCTCCTGCTCCGGCGAAGGTCATTAGAGCTCAGACTGTGTTTGTATCAACGTGTTCCTTGTTCACAGGTTTAATTAAGCGGTGCTGTTAATGGAGGAGATGACTTTGAAGCTGTGCATGAATGACAGCGTGTCATCTCGGCCAACAGGGTGACAATGTTGCACTAAGTGAGGTGGGCCAGTGTGGAGGGTGAAGAGAGAGTCATATTGATATTATTTATGAACGGGTGGCTGTGTGTGTGTTTGTTAATGGAGTCCCATACTGTATCTCTGTTGGTTCAGGTCACCTGCCGTTCCCTCTGTTGTGTTAAGGATTATCCCAGGAAGTGAATTGGAGCAACAGTAATGTGAAGCATGCCTCTTACTGTAAGACCACTCAGGAGTCTCCCTTGTATACACACACACACACGCACGCATGCACGCAGGCACGCACACACACACTGACTCTATGGTTCTGCTATTTCACTATCTATATTGTCAACTTTGTTCAGTACACTGATGTTATAGCATTGCATTCGTGAATTTAATTAATATGTCGCACTATATAGACTTTGTTCTTGCAGTTTTGTTCAACTTGAAAGTAAGGGAATGAATAAAAAGAATGAAAGCAAATCAGAGAAAATAATCTACAGAATTGTATTTATTTTTCTGCTATTGCTTTAATGTTTTGCTTTTGGACAGGTAGACAATAATATATTTTCCCTACGCCATGCATAAATAAATAAATGAAAATGCTTCATATGACTAATCCCATCAATCATAATCTTTCTTTTATTAATATTGCAAACAACAAAAAACCTTGTCCAGTGATCCAAACTGGGGAATTACACAGGACACATGCAATCCCATACACACACACCCACACGCACCCACACATATTTACTTCTGATCTTCCTTATAAGATGAACATTGGATTTCTGTTAATGTCCCTGATCCATTTTCCTTTTAATCACGACAATGGGATGAGACAACCTGGTGGGGGAGGGCTGGCCTGACTCAGTTGATATGACTTTTATTTGTTTGGTAGATATGTGATATAGTCTGCTTTAAGAGGATTTGACGAGGGGAGGGAGTTTACTGTAGGCTTTCAGCATGTTCGCTTCGGTGACCCCGCACTTGACTATACCTTTACGGACGTACAGGAAATGCTTGTCCTTTTTTGTTAGTATTAAGATGTACACTTCCACTGGCGGTGTAGTGTTGTGTTGATACGGCTGGTATCATTAGCTTGATAAATGGACACACCCACATAGAGAGAGAGAGAGAGTAATGACTAGGTGAAAATGTGTAAGAGGAAGTTTTAATTGAAAAATAATGCGCAGGGGAAGGGTGGAAGCTTGGGTGGGAGGTGTCAAAGGGAACCTTGAATGTGCAAAGATGGATTAGCGAGTAGAACATAGACAGATAATAGACAGATTATGGATGAGCAAATATCGTGTGCATTAACCATGCTCTGCACAAAACACATATTATGACGCCATGAAAGGTTATTAGAGGCCTGGTGTGCAAGATGTTATTTAATCGGGACACAGGGATGCGCATGGAGAAGTACAGCCAGTTGTCCCAGCAGAACAGAACTAGCTAACATGTCCAAATATGTGCAGGGCGTGTGACTAGTCCAGCCGTCTGTCACTGGTTGGATTAAGCAGGAGGTGGTGGGGTGACCCCCATTCCCTTCTATTGTTCACTCTCCTTCTTCCATTCTCACTCTCTACTCCCCGTTAATATGACAATCAGGAATCACCTGCCCCCCCCTTGCTACCAAACATAATCACTACATGCAGATGGACACTAGAGTGTGTGTGTGTGTGTGTGTGTGTGTGTGATATATTGTAGGAAAGTGTTAGCTTTGCTCAGTTTGTGTGATTTCCCTATATCAGCAGCAGCAGCATTATTTCCAACACGTCAGCTGGCAATAAACTGCTGTTTTGACATAACACTTGAAGATCACTTGTGGGAAATCAAAGTGCAACTTACACGTAATAAACATCCACAGTTACACAATGAGCTTATATTTCCTGGGTGTAAGCACTACAATATTATTATACATTTTTAACTGTGTGCCCTTAATTGCTTAATCCTTTTATGGTCCCGTGCTGTGGAAAACAGGGTCATCTGTCTAATGTGTGTGCGTTTCCTGTGTCCATCTATACAATATATCATGAGAAAATAATCCGTATGCTCATACGTTTGTAACGACAGTTCAATGGTATAATCGCACAAGGTACCACTAATTTACATCGTCTTCACATTTATTACATATGCTGTGCACCAACTATGATGCCATCACATTCAGCACACACTGTTCATGCACAACACACAAAAATAAATACTGTAAAGAAAATGCACATTTCTTTTACCCTGAAGCATTTTGGGGCCTAATGACTGGAGAGAGGCTTGTAGGTGGGCTCCTGGTAGCTGGCTGGTTGAGTATGACTGGTTGGCTTAGCATCAGCTGTTGGCCAGTCAGGCTCAACTCAGATTGCTCCAGATTAGGAGATGAGGCACTCTGAGAGCAACTATGATCCATATTAAAGCTGCATAAAATGAAAATTGCAAAGATTTAGAAGCGGATCATAGGCCAAAGAGAATTTAATCACAACCTGGCAGTGTGTGTGTGTGTGTGTAACACAGAGCATAGTGACATGAGGATTATGGATGTAGGCTGTATTTACTTATCAAGCACTGTTCTGAAATGTAACACAAATGTTTTATTTGGTGCTGCAGTTCGACCCAGTCACAGTGTATGCAGGGCATGCATGACATTTCTGGGTTTTAAACTTTGAACACAAAAGTAAAAAAAAATAAAATACAGACATGCATTTGTTCTGTGTTGGTGTGTGAGTGGGCGAGAGAGTGTGTTTTTATGTGTGAGCACAGCCGGGATGATATTGTTCCAGTGTCCTCAACACTTGTAATCCACCGAAAGCTTTAAATACTGTTACTGTGCCTTCAGTAATAGATTGATGCACATAGAGTATACTCTTTGTCTTAACGTTATCACTCCATCACCTGTCGTCATCACCATTACAACACCAACAAAATGTACCACAACCTCACAATGGATGATCCACTGTATTGTGATGAGCAGAATACAGTGGTACCTCGGTTTTCATTATTAATCCGTTCCTATGAGTCCATCAAAAAACGAATTGTACAAAAACTGAGGCATTATTTTCCATTACAAATAATGTGAATCTGTTCCTGACACCTAAAAATATGAACACAAAACACATTTTACAGAGAATAATTCTCGTTTTACAT
Organism: Dunckerocampus dactyliophorus; assembly: GCF_027744805.1. Classification (NCBI taxonomy): domain Eukaryota; kingdom Metazoa; phylum Chordata; class Actinopteri; order Syngnathiformes; family Syngnathidae; genus Dunckerocampus; species Dunckerocampus dactyliophorus. The sequence goes on from NC_072819.1 coordinate 36,512,276, forward strand.
GAATAAAACAATGCAAAATACATATAAATGCTGAATGAAATGGATGAATGAATATTTACATCACTTTTACTTTGAGTGAAGACTGTTGTTAGCAACGGAGGAGGGGAAGGGAAAGCCACACAAACACCGCCTTTGTGTTTTGCTGCAACTTCTTTCTTGAATTCAATTGTGTTTCTCACCTTCCTTATCACAGTGCTGGCACTTGCAACTTTATTTGGCCCCATGGGGGGTTATATTGCAGCCATACTCAACAAAAAAGCAGAGACTTGTTGTGTACTGTAAGTGTGTGAGTTAGCAAAGGACTACAGAGTAGGTGATGACGTCATAGAGGGGCGGCGGAGGTGGGGGACAATGATTTCCGTGTGGGAGCTGAGAGCAGGCACGTTTTGAAATAAAGGCACGTTACAAATACAATTGGACTCACCCTATTAATTATTATTATTAACGAGGAGTTTTAGGAGACACCCAACTCACAAGACCAGACGATACACAAGATTGGGTCCACGAGAACGAGACAAGCTGATATTTTAACATTAATTGTAAGAAAATTACTTTTTTATTAAACTGATTTACAAAACAGGGCCTTACAGCGGCCCTGTGGTTAGCATGCTGGCCACACAGTCACAACATTGGGAAGACCTTGGCTTGAATCTCTGTTTGGGCAGCTCTGTGTGGAGTTTGCATGTTCTCCCCGTGCGTGCGTGGGTTTTCTCCAGGTACTCCGGTTTCCTCCCACATTCCAAAAACATGCATGTTAGGTTAACTGGCGACTCTAAATTGTCCATAGGTATGAATGTGAGTGTGAATGGTTGTTTGTCTATATGTGCCCTGCGATTGGCTGGCGACCAGTCCAGGGTGTACCCCGCCTCCCAATCACAAGAAAACAGGAGCATACAAAAACCAAGGTTTGACTGTATTGTCTGTCATTCATTTGCCAACCACAGGGTTGCTGTGCAGGGTTGCATAAGTGATAATGTTATTGTTTTGTGCAGTGTTTGTCCAAACTTTGCAGCTGAGATAATGTACATGTGTCCCAGACGCGTATCAGCATATCTTGATCTACTGAGTTGATTGCTTTTGTTATTTGATGTTTAAGGTCATGGAGGTTAGTGGGTAGCGGTGAAACATAAGCGAGATCTTTTACATATCCGAAAAAAATCACAGGCGGTGAGGTCTGGGGATCTTAACGCAACTATATAGCACCACTGTGGCAACCATTCTAAACTTCTTTCAAATAGTCACTGACTCATTCCAGAACGGTGCTTGGGAACTGAAGCAATGCGTCATGAAATCAGTGCATTCTTTTTGAATAACCCTGTATAACAAGACATGATGTTATACCAAAAACAAGAACTTATTTGATATAATGAATATTCATTTGACAGAAGAGCCCTGCAACATTACACTTTATGCCTTTACACTGGTGCCTCCATAATATATTATAATATTCAATTTGATATCATATAGCTGATTTTACTTCAGCACAAAACCCACAACCTGCTTAATAATACATAATTATTTTGCAGATAGCAAAACAGGACCATTTTTCCAAAAGTTATTTAATGTGTGATCGATTATGCAACTCAGGATCACTGAAGACTGAACTCAACTCTATTTAACTGAACTATTTATTTTTTTCAGTGTTAGCCAATGTAAGTGATTTACAAAAATCTAGCACAAAATGCTAGGATACTCAAATAATTTTTTCATAATTTTGTTGCATCACCAAATGAAAGGTAGCGCCCTATCAATAACAACAAATACTAGGTTTGGAGAGTCGGAAAACCTTATTCATCAAAATGACTCGTGAGAAGAGAGTTGTGGGAAAGTTCAACAGTAGCGACTTTGCGTAAGTATAGGTCTTCTGTTAAACACACACGTCATTTTCAATTCTTTATTAAAGGGATAGTTTGGATATTTTGACATTACGTTGTATGACAGCCCCATCAGCAGTGTAGTGCATAAACAGTGACTTACCCCCCAATTGGTCCTGTGAGCCCAGTTCTGGTCAGATTTTGATGATGAGGAATGTAGTTCTGGTTAGTTGGTGGGGCCACTTAAGTAAAGAGTTTGGCTTCTCAAAACGTTCAAAAGAGTAATACATTTGCATACATTTGCAAAAAGCCTTCCTGAAAAAATCAGACCTCAGAATCACTCTGTGTTACTTTCTCTCCCGTCGCATCACCGCGCGCTGAGCTTGTCCATTGTTGTGGATGTGTTCCACAGCGGATGACGCGAGACTCTCGCATTGTGGCGGTCTTCATCTGCGCATGTAAACGATGTGGAACACATACACAACAATGGACAGGTGACATCGCGCAGTGATAGAAAGTAAGGAGACACACCAAGGACCACCTGCCTACTGGTGGAGTTGAAGAATGTCTCTAAAGGACATGGTTTAGGAACCATACACAGTCTTTCATGTTGGTTGCATGCTCAGTTGTTTTTCCAGCTCTGGTTCATGCACTTAATGAAATATATATTACGCTCTTTTACCATGTCTTGATGTGAGTGTTTATGTTGTGTGACCAATGTGAGCTGACAGAATTCTACGCTTGTGGCCCATTTGTGCTCACCTGTATTTGCATCTCTTCTGTCATCTCTTCAGACATCTATTTTTTTGCAAGATTATACCTGTTTTTTAAATTAAATTTACATTGTCTATTTTCTCTGGTTGGTGCAGGTCTTTGTTGTTTATCCTTCTTCTGTTGCTGATCTTTTCTTGTCCCTCCCCTTTTCTTTCAATCCATATTTCCAAATCCCTCTTTAAGAGCACATTGAGCGTGTGTGTGTGTGTGTGTGTGTGTGCGTATGAATGTGGACACACTCACACATGCACAGAACGCAGACTTAGATAGAGCAGATGGTGACCGTATTCATTTTTTCCCCAACTAACATTAACCATTCATTATAGACAGCAGACTAAGCCAATCCCACATCCGCCCACATGCAACATGTACACGCGCACACACACACACACATTCACACACACAGTGTCCGATCAGTTTGCCAGTAGCCCGGTCCCAAAATGCTGCATGAGCCTCAGTCACTGTTGATACTTTCTCCATCCAGACGGTCCCAGCTCTGCTCTGACTCAATCTGTTGACATTTCTGATTCCGTCCCAATGACTCAAATTTCTTCTCCCTCACTCTAGCAGCCCACAACAAGACTGAGGAACATCTGATGGGTCCCTCTGCCTCATTTTCCATCCTATCCAATATTTCTTTCCTTTGTTCCATTCCACTTTCACTGTCTACCTCCTTCTGGAAATGTGCCCTATGAGGAGTTAAGACATGTTTGCTCTGTTTTCACACTCAGTGTTTCTTTATGTGTCAAATTTACCCGCTCCTTCCACTTCTGCCCCTTTGAGATCAATGAGAAAAAAATGTTTAATCTTGAAAAAAAAGATGAACAATAATCCACATCTGCACATTGGAAAGTATAACACTCATTTCAGAGCTCATTAGGTCCTGCTGTTCGTTGGTGTGCTCGCGGTTACGCAAGCATACTTAAAGGAACAGCAACATATAGTGACAAAATATGCTACTTTCTTCCATATAACAGGGTATATATTTACATGTTTTTACATGCTTTTTTGTGATGTAGACATGCCTTTTTTGTGTTCCATGCATTAAAAGTTATGGGAGTTGTTGATGCAGTCAGAGCACAGTGTGTGTTTTGTTTTCTCATTGTGTACCATCAGGACATCAATTACACAATACAAATTACTTAGACAGACTTTATTGATCCGCAGGGAAATTGCTTGGTTACAGTAGCTCAAATGCAGAAGAAAAAGACAAACACTCTTAAATAAAATGCAACGCAATATGAATAAAATATAATCAAATAAAAACAATATAAGATAAATAAAAAGAATATAAGGTGGTCAAGATTTGCATATTTACAAATAGTGTGTAGACAATATGGTAAATACAAGGAAATTTACACTTTATATAAGGGAGGGTGGACAGTACAGTCCTATAATGTTGTGATTTTTGCAGGCAAGTGAGGTATTGTAGAGCTGGATGGCGTGTGGAATAAATGAAGTCCAGTAGCGTTTACTGTGGGAACGAAACTGGAGGAGCTCTAAATGAGCTCTGCTGTCCCTCTGTTGTCCGATGCAGCGGGTGGGTGGGGTTGTCCATAATGGAGAGCAGTTTGTCCAGTTTCTTCCTGTCTTTCACTGTCACTGCAGTTTTTGCAGACCTGCTGGAAACGTGAATTTTTCTTGGAGATAAATAAAGTATCTATCTATCTGATAACTTGTTCAGCTTTTAGGATCAGTTTGTCCATCTGGTTTATGTCCTTTTTGCTGGTGCTGCTCCGCCAACAAACCACAGCAGAGTACAGGGCACTGGCTACCACAGACTGGTGGAAGATCTCCAGCTGCTTGCTACACACATTGAAGGACCTACGCTTCCTCAGGAAGTAGAGTCTGCTCATGCTATTCTTGTAGACAGAACTGCTGTTGTCATTACTGTCTTCAAACTGGATGCATTTAATATGGTTTTGAATATGAGCTTCTCATACACATGATCACACATGACCATCAGAGCCTTACTGCAAGCCACATCTCACTGTTATGACGATAGACGGCGGCACATTGTAGTTCCCCACAGAGTCACACAGAGTCTGACACTCTTTTATAACTTGAATCTGACCTAAACACATCAACAGCAGTGCAATTCCAACAACATATCCTGTATATCTCCAACTTACAAACGTATCCTTAGTCCCTTCGTCGTTGGAACGACACTTCCTCATTGTCACTACACGACCGGGAGATGCATCAGGGACACTAAGAAAAGTACGATAATGTCTTCATTATGCATCTAAATAAACAGAAACACAAAGAAAAACAATAAGTGGATATTCTTGTCACTCACTTTGTAACTCTAAATGAGGAAGTAGAATTTGCATTTAAGTATGCTCGGAAATCCCCCAAAACACACAAAAATATGTGAATTTAACTTAAATGACATGGTGTGTTTGAACGCAACTTTTCATTGCTCATAATAACACAGTTAAAGTGAGATTCTAATGTTCTGCTACTATTAAATAAACTAGTTTTAGGTAAATCAATTTTTAAGATGTGTGGCATCTTTTAGCTTGATTTACATTTTCAGTTCATTCGGAGCTGTTAATACAAAAAATATATAATCCATTCATCTTTTTTTCAATAAAATACAGTAAAAATTGACATATTTCAAACATCATTACAATTGTTGATTATTAATGATTATTTCATTTGAAACCTGTGATCTGATTAAAATTTTAATCATTTGACAGCACTAGTTGTCCATGTCCATCACTACTCTGTATCACAATTGTAAACCTCTCTGGGATATATATTTTTAATTGATTTTTTTTAAAGTTTAATGTCACATGGCCTTCTGGTATGGTTTTTTACTTTGATACTTTGATGGCATCAGCGGCAGCAAGATTTCTTTCTGCTGAGCACGCTAACAGCTCACCTGTTTATTGTTGGCATTCAGCTTGCTATTAAAGTTCTCATAACACCAAAGCACATGTTAATCTTGTTATTTGTGCCGTGAAAAATAACAGATTTTGTAATGCAATAATATATCCATCCATCCATCCATTTTCTATGCCGCTTATCCTAGGGTCGAGGGGGTATGCTGGAGCCTATCCCAGCTGACTTCATGCGAGAGGCGGGGTACGACCCTGGACTGGTCGCCAGCTAATTGCAGGGCACATATAGACAAACAACCATTCACGCTTTTGACAAGACAGGGCTGTAAATGGCTCGTGTTGCGTCGGTCACTGTAATTTTTTTTTTTCGTCTGCTTGCTTCTAATTTTGGCTGGTGATATAAAGTCAGTTGGAAATCTCTTTGGAGAAAACTACAGTGAACAAGGCTGACAGATTACTTCCCTGTTTGCTATCACTGGACGTTTGCATGAATCACCAACTTCACACAAATTAAGAAATAATTTTAAATAAAGTCTCACAGATCACTTACACACACACACAGTACACATATAGAACATGGGGGTGGGCTTCAGACAGCCAATTCCGATCCAGGGGGCATTGTTAATAACAGGCTCAACCTTCTTCACATGCAGGCTCCTACTCCAGACTGAGGCACAGTGTTCAGCTGCAGACAACACCAGGGCATTTGTGGAGAGTCGTGGTGTCCTTGCAAAGACGCCACAGTTTGTACCAGTGAGACAGTGGATAAGCGAGACCCTTGATTTTACTTTGGCTCTCACTCTTCAAGGTGTTGTTTGTAGGACTGTGTCCTATCCAGCCAAACACAGAGGTACTTGGGGAACTACAAACTACCGATTATGACATATTACCAATTCATCAATATCGGTGAAAATGTAGCCGATATGTAGCCGAAATATATGTATATTTTTTCGCTTCGTTGTGATTCAGTCCCTCCATCCCAATGTGGCTCTCTGTCTGCCTGCTCTCTGTGCCTGGGCCCTCCCCCCCACACACACAGTAGGAAGAGACAACTACTGAAACTGAATTTTTTTACACTATAGTAAGCTGTGACTATATTTATATATATCGGATATCGGCTTTTTTCAGTGCCCAATATCGTATCGGCATCGGCCCCCAAAATCCCATTTCTGTCGGGCTCTTCTACAGATGCTTGATGTCGACGAACACTGCCTGTTCCCTTTTCGCCTCACTGTTGTTCAAATGGTACAGTCTTCACAATACTAAACTGCTGTTGCCACGTTTGAAGGTAGGCAGGCATGGTTAAGACTCACCTCCATCTTTTTGGTTGGTTGACACAGCATAATGGCTAGATCATCCGATAAGCCATATTGTTTCTGGGAGGTTAAAGATACTGTATATACGTATGTTGAAGAGGGGTGGTGAGAGGACAGACCCCTGTGGCACCCAGTTTCTCAGTCTTCTCAGCCTGCTTTGCTGGCAATCGCAGGTCTGAAGAATGAGGCTACGGTTTGACAGCATCTCCATTACAAAATTCACCATGTGCCTGTCTGGGATTGTCCTCAGTAGTTTTGGGTGGATTCCACGGTGCCAGACAGCATCAAATTTAGGGTTGGGTATCATTTATAATATATTTATAGTAGATTCTGCTGCCACATTGATACTTTTTAACTTGCAGTGTTGCTTTTCGTTGCTGCACTTACATAGGTTACATATGTTGAGTCCACAATAACAATAATGTCTCTGTCTGTGTGGTAAATGCCTGTTAGTCGGCCTTCCAGAAGTTCCACCTACGGTCAGGGTTAGCCCCTAGGGAGAGGATTTTGATGACCGATGGTTGATGGTGTGGTCGGGGAAACCTGTCGGTTACCCATCTCTCTGGTATTTGGTTATTATTGTCGCATACACTAAAGGCAAAGTCTGGGTTGGTGCAGGTGTTTGGAAGAGTAGAAACTTGGAAGCTCTTTGGGATCGAACAGAAGCTGAGTTAGAGGCGCATACACACTAAGACACACTTAGACACTCTAATTATTGATTATAACAATTGTGCTGATGGCTATGCAATTTAATATTGTTAGGTTGACATTGCCTTGTACAAGGAGGATATGTATGTACTAATATGTACATATATGTATAAGCAATAGTTTTTGAAAGACGGTTATGCTCACAGGAGGGATATATTTTAAGCTTGCTTGGCTTCCTATATATTATTAAAAGCTATTATTACTATATTATTGCGGAGAAGTCAGGAAGGTAGGTGCGCCGCTTCACACACGAGGGAGTAAGGGTCTTGCACCACCTGGTAACAAGGGTTTTAACAAAGGTCAGCTCAATACTTTATGTTTATCCATCATAAATTTATATTTATCTCACATGACTGTCTCGAAGCTATATTTGCATGATATTATTTATTTTTGCCGGCGCAACAGACCTATTGCTTTAGCATGATATCCTACAGATGCTTGAGGTGTTTGTGGCCACGGCATGATAGATATGCACAATACACATAATTAACCTAAGCTATACTGTCCACTAAATAGAAAGTGGTGATTATTAAAAGAACTGGCCAGTAGAGGAATTGGTCTTCAGTCAGTTCAAGTATGTTTGCAGAGAGAAAGTTCATTTGTATGGAGAATATCGAGGATTTCCATGGAAAGCCTCGACATCATGAAAAAAATCCAAATACATCTTACAATCTTACTGACATGCCCACAGTTTGCCCACAGTACAACCCCTCCCCTTAAATGGCTTGAAACATTAACACACCCATCACCCTGCTTTTGTCTCCACCCCATCCAGGTCCTCGGCTCTCATTCACCCCCCGTGCCCTAAAACTGTCCAAAATGACTTAATCTACAAGGCGACAGTCCTCCAGAGAGGTTTGTGAGCTGGGCCAGTGTCTGTGTGCTGTAAGGGGATTGCAGTAATTACTGGGATCTGTGCACCGTATTTATCTTTTCAAGGGCCCAGTGATCCTGCCATAAAAAGCCCACCATTTGGCAGTTAACTAATGCGCGCCATTAGACTGATTGTGCTGGATTTGTGTTTGTACTTTGTGTGCATGAAAGTATGTGTGTGTGTCCCATATTTTCCTGACCGCTGTTGTGCTCTGTGATGTCTGTTAAATAATGCTTGCTTGTTCTCTGTAATCCTGATTAAATAAGGGTTAATGTGTGTCTGTTTCCAGTGGACCCGTGGTTCTCACAGTTGCCTCGCAGCAAGACGGGTTTTCTGTGTGGAGTTTGCATGTTCTTCCTGTCCTTGTGTGGATTCTCTTCAGGTGCTTCAGGTGCCTGAACAAGTTATATTCACTGAGGACTCTAAATTGTCCGTAGTTGTGAAAATGAGCGTGAATGTTTGATCAGTGGTCACCAACCTTTTTGAGACCAAGATCCCAGGTCTCGGCCATGAATATGCAGAAGATCCCCCGCCCCCACATTTAAGCTTTTTCTCATTGTGCCTTTTGCTCTATTTTTTTACCATTTTTGCTGTTTTTACATTTTATTTTGTTTCTGCAGTGATGCAGAAATTACCTGTTATGTCGCGAAGCACAGCAGGCTACCCCTTAGGGTAGTGAACAAAAGAATGGACCACTGTTATCACCGAGGGGAACGGCCGCCGGTGACCTGAATGGGGGTTGGTGGACACCCTATCGGATGAATGACCCACGTGTCGCAGATGGCCCCCGAGCCGCACTTTGACCACGGCTACTTTTGTGAATCTTCGTCGGGGTCGGGCTTGTGGCGTCGGCTCTGTGAGCAAATTACACCTCGGCTTGTTGGCTCAGTGTCACGGGCGAGAGATGGTGAAGAGAGAGACTGGTCAATGCAGCAAGGTTTTTTTGGTGATCTATGCAGTTATATTTGTGCCTTAATTTTGAGGTAGTAAAGGCCGATTTGGAGCCATATTAACATGCAATAACTGCTGTTGTGTGCTCAGCCACATCGCTGCGCTCTGTCACTCACTCTCTCTCCCTCGCTTAACCTCACCGAGAGGCGATCCGGTGTACGTGCACTGATTTCTCCGGTTGGGTTTTGGGAAACGGGCTCCTGGCTGGAGCTTGGGGATTGTGTGCATGGAGGGCGGCGAGGCGTACGGGCGTGTTCAGTGGTCAGAATGCGTGCCTGTTGGTCGCTCTCCGGGAGGGCACTGATGAAATACCACATTTTTTCTTCAGTATTCTCGCAATCGACCGGTAAAGTCCCAAAGATCGACCAGTAGCTCGCGATCGTTGGGTTGGTGACCTCTGGCATAGATTATGCATGATGACAAAGATGTAAGAAGACCAAACAGACATATCAGGTTACAATACGAAAATATTCCATTTATTAATATTGAATACTACTTCTGGGAAATTCAATTATTGCAGGTCTGGTACCAATTCACCGCGATAAATGAGGGATGACTGTAATACAAATGCTTGAGAAACAAATTGTTCCATACATTATTTTTTGTGCAAAATTACAAATCAACAGAATTGTTAAGTCTGTTCGGGGCTGGGATCAAACCTATGCCCACTGCCTTAAAAGCCAGCAGCTGGACCGTTACACCACCAGGGACTGACAGGTGAATAGATGAATTCTGCCATTTTATTCTGTTGTTCTGCTGCATGTTGTCAATCATTGTGGCAACAAGAACGGTGTCAGAATACTCCTCTCCTGCCTCGGGCTGACTTGGTACTCAATGCTTTATGCGCATCCTTTGCACATTTGTAGAGAATGTGCCCCCTTGCACACCATGGGGCCTCCCATGGATCTGTGTGTTCTGCGTGTAGGGAGGGGTACTTCTGCTTTGCTTGATCATAAAATGGTGACGTGAACAGTTTAAACACAGGAAGTGCACTGTGAGCAGTGAGTGCTTCTTTCTACTCCTTTTCGGACATGTTAAATTGTGTTTCTTCACTTGCTTAGTTAACATGTTCAAAACAAATAAAATAATTTCCATTACCATAAACCAGCATGCCTTTGGGTATCCGAGCATCGGAATAAAAGAGTGAAAATAATGAATGCAAATGAAATTATCACTCGTCTTGGATGTGGCAGTGAAACAAACAGATTGACCACATTCTTCTTTCCAAAATCCTCCCCCGTGCAGGCAACATGTTCCTCACGTCCATCTTGGCTGTGTTTTTTTATATTTGGTGTCAGTGTGTGTATGTGTGTTCATGCAAATGTGTGCAAAGCTTCCTGTGTGTGCGGCTTGAGGACGGAAGGCTGCACCCGGCTGTCCAGCCTACACACAAACCGTCCCATCGTTAAATCACCTTACTGTTCCGTCTTCCATCAGCTGCCCTGAGCATGTTTTTTGTTTCATGTCTGTTTTGCTCGATTTGAAAGACACACGGGGAAAGGAGAATTATGAAAATACAAATGCAAGTATATGTACTGTATGAAAGTGTATGTGCAAACACAGAAAGTAGCCTCAGTGTTCTTTCTTTGCATTAATAAAACTTTACCATGTTAGTCACGCTAGTCTTACTTTGCGCACAAACTCACTTCTCATTTAATCTTTCTTCCCTGTACTCATTTTGCCACTTATTAATTTTTATGTTTCTGACCTCCCAAACGGACATGAGTACACAGATATATTACAGTAATTATCTAATTTTACAGTGCCATTAAATCTCACAGTAATCCAGAGTTATGGCATTAATAGAATAAAAGGGGTTCAAGGCACAAGGAGAAGTTAAGATTAAACCCGTCTATGTTTGCCTGCATTTTTAAACTAAATTAATGGTGTTTTTTTCCAATAATATTAAATGGAATAAATGTATACAAACTGTAGATATAAAAAGCTTAATGTGTCACAGGCGTTTTTCAACTATGTTTTTCAAGGGAATTGACTACATATTATATTTACATTCACATCATATTCCAGGATTCTGGCCCGAAGCGGTGTTATTTACTGAGGCTCTGACTGAGGCACTTTTGGGAGCAGTTCAAATTCAAAGCTGTTCCAATCTCCCTTTTTTTGTTTGTACCCCCTTCCATCACGATTTATTTATTTCACTCACAGTCACCACACATTTTGATGTACCTCTTGTCCCAATAGATGGAGATGTGAAATATTTAAACAGACTTTGTTGTTTGGGACGGTGCACCTCAGCAGATGGGCCATCACTGCAGACACTCCGGTGTATGCAAAGCTCCATACAAAGTAGCCCAGGATGTTTTCAATATAACACAAGTGCCTCAGGCCCTGTTTTAATCCCTCTTTACCCGCAGCCAATGCACTGTTTCATCCAGTCAAACGCCTTAAGCGCTGTGTCAACTTGGACATCTGGCCACATGACTGAACCCAAAAAAGTGGGCATGTGTGTTTTGGAAGGGAACAGGTTTATGTAGAAGGGATGGCTGAGGTGACTGGGTGCATGTTGCTGGTCTGGGATGCTCAGAGATGCATCCAGTTGATAAAAGAGTGTTGGGGGTACACCCTCTACACCAGTGAGAGAACAGGTGCCAGGGTTGCTTTCTTCAGTTTCTCTTAACTTGCTTTGCTGTTTTCTCACTTGTTTTTCTCACCCCCACCCTCTAGGAATAAGCAACCACACAGAACACACGCACACACATAGTGGGACATGCACAGATGTACTAACACACTAACACTCACATTCATTTACACAAATGTGGTGCCTGCACACCTTCTGGTCAAAGCACTGATTTCCGTCGTTGTGACATCTGAAGGGCACCACAGCGCCGCCAGACACCTGGATACTCATGGCAACCTTCACCACAGCATGTCAAAGTCCAACGGTTGTGTGCGTGTGTAAGGTGTGTAGGTCTGGGGGGAGGGCGCCATTGAAGGCAGCTTCTCCTCAGGGTTGCTTTTCCTGGATGGGACACAAGTTCGAATGCTGTTGGCAATGTTGCTTGTCTTCGCTGACCTACATGATACACAAAACACTCACACGCACATATGCACAACATGCCTTCACACACGTGTACACAAATGGCATATTGCTACATGCACTTTATTGGGTTCATTTTCCAATAAAACAATTATCAGAACTGAGATAACGTGCAATGCAATTTAAGAGTGTCTAAACCAATTTCAATAAATGCTAATTGTTTATGTGGCTGCAGCAATTGTCTTTGATTACATTAATATTTGCATTGTATTTTTTGCACAACTAAAAAGCTCGTACCTATTTTGCACATATTATTTATCATTTATCTTTCTTAAATATTCTCCAATTTGGATTCTTGGCTTTATTTTATTTCAGTCTTGAACTATATTATTTTATATTTATTGATGTATTATTTATTATATTAAAAATCCTTGGTGGCTTGCATTCAAAGCAATAAGGAGACTAGTCTTTATCTTTTCGGAAAACAGTATTTACGCTTTGCCATTGTTTTCTATGTTGAATACATTTTTAATCGCACCTTAACTAAAGACTGTCACAGCAAAATATGATTGTAGCATAGAAAATGTGTTTAAAAAAATAATTAAAGTATTTTCATTGTTTCGCTTATGAGTGGCCACTTTCTATGAGAACTCTGTGAGCATATTAATTTTGCACTGTGTTTGTTGCTGGCATGAGAGGGACTGCCTGCAGCTTGTGTGGTAGTCTGTGGATATGTGTGTGTTTTTTTTGGGAAGGGGGTGTATGTGTATGTGTGCTTAAACCTCAGGCCACAATAGTGTGTGTATGTGTGTGCGTGTGTGCACGTGCGGGGGAAGAAAGAGTGTAGGTGAGTGCAGGAGACAAACCTGTCAGTTTCACAGCTGGTTACCCTGGCTGCAGGGCTCAGGCTGGACCACGGTGACACTCAGCATCACAGCACCACCACACAGGGCCTGGGGTGAACACACCATCATATACACACACCTTGTTCGGCCGTTCTCCTCCATAAGACCACAGAACAGTGAAACCACTCGGGCAAGTCATCATATCTTTTCAAAGATTTTTTTTTCTCTTTTTGGCTCACTAGAGGTGTGAAAAACATCGCAGACCAGATTGCCTGGCAATGGACTGACCATCATGTTGTAAGGAAGGGGGTGGGGGGAGGTGGAAGAACAGAGACACAGAGTGGGAGAAAAACAAGACAAAAGTAATGTAAGATTTTTTTTCCTGGATGAACTTTACTGAAAGAAGAGGTTGCAGGGTGCCTTGTCTCCCTGCATCATCACGCCTCGAGACCCGCACTATCATGGCCGGGCTTGACGCGCAATCCATGATGGAGGTTGACGTAGACTATTAGCTGCATGGCCCCTTCTTGCATGTATGAGGAGACACTGTCCCCGTCCTTTGGTCTCATTTCACCACTCGTTTCATGGCGAGTCCCTCAGTGGAGTGGACTCTCTGAGGAGAGAAGAGCCTCAGGCAAGCCAGGCCTATACACCCCACCCCACTCTTCATCACTCCCCTGCCTCACCATCCCTACACATTTCCATCTCTGCTACAATGGAAGTGATGGCTGTTTCTTCAGGCTATCCAGCGGATGATGGCCTTTTTTTAAGATATAATTTAATAAGCACAGTTAACATGCAAAATACGCATCAAGGTAAGACAAGGCGAGTTGGGAGACACCGATTCCTGGTGACGTGGTTTCTATAGAGAGCCAACAAAATTAGAGCAACAAAATTAGTTACTATTAGGGCTGTCTTCTTCGACTAAGGATTTTCATAGTCAAATCTGATTTGTTAGCTTTTGTCCATAGTTGACTAATATTCAAATGTCAGCGCGAATGGCCATCCCAACAAATAACCAGATTTCATTTGTGACTTTTTTCACCCCAAAGAAACTAAAACACTCTGATAAACAAACATTTAGGTAGGTGAGCAACAACGGTAGCTTAATTTACTTAGTGACACTGAGACCCTGTCCACACAGGAACGTCCACAAGGGATTTAATTTTTTATTTGTTTTGGCTCATTGAAAAAAATTTGCAGCCACCCTGTGCTGGTTTAGTAAATAGTTGCATCCAGATGGGAACGGATCACTGTGTGAAAACTATGTAATACACAAGGCACACCTACATGTGGTACTGTAAACAGACATGCAGACGGAACCACCTGACACACCAAACTATAGAAGACGAAAGAACACATGCGGTGTCTTCCGGTTTCCAAGGCTCATCTAGACTTATGACGAACTGGACTTACTTCATTTTGGAGAATGAGACAACAAAATATCAGGAGAACGTCGACCGGGGTGAGTCACGTCCGTCAAAATATTCAGATATTATGTTGGCTTGTTGTCAAAGCTCGCTTCTGGTCACGTGACGGTGACATCATCCTTTCTGTAACACAGCAATTCCGCTATCTACATGGAAATGACAAGCTGGCATTTTCAGATTTTTCCACTCTGGAAGCAGTTTTCAAAAAATACAGTTTCAGGGCACCCAGACCGCTTTTTCCATGCGGATGAGAGGCTGAAACGATAACATATTTTGCCGTTTTGAAAATGTTTCCGTGTGGATAGCCCCTGAAAGCAGGAACAACATAACCCAAACACAGTCGCTGTTGGCACACATCAGAAAAGTGCACATAGAACAGGAACAACATGGCTTGAAAAGCAACAACTTGCCAAAACTCTCAGTTAGGAGCCTAATTTCTTGCAGTGAAATTCACCGTCAGGAAATAAAATTCAGTTGGTGTAACAGCCTCACCTGTTTTAAATGATACGCTGTTGGTTGTTGTGGCGTCACGTGTAAGAAGCTGCTGACACAAGTTGCATTTCACTTTCTGGAGTCATGTTTAACCTTTTCAAAATGCTTCCACACTTTGGGATGACTTTTTTTTAGTAGCCATTATGAGCCAGTAAGTCCGACACTTCCTAGTATTCAAGGCTAGCGCTCACCTCCGCTCCTTTCTAAGGTGCCGCTGAAGCTGGTGATTATATGAATGCGTGGCAAGTATAGGTTTTCTGTTAAACACACACGTCATTTTCAATTCTTTATTAGCACAAATTTGTGTGTTTTTGTATCAAAATAGCCTATTTATTACAAAACACAAAGACGTGTGTTCAGCAGCCCCCATGTAGTCAGAATGGCACGATCTCGATTACATGACATTTTTAGATGACTCCTCCGAATCGAATCATCCAATAGTTGACTATTTTGACGCACCCTTAGTTACTGCAGTTCCCCAAATGGTGGGTGTTTTTCTGCTCAACGGCAGAGAGTGGCAGGCATCTATTTGAAGTATTGCCTGATGTCTGCTGACTTGTCAACAGAAAATAGTTACTTCTGTGTCACAATGGGACTTAAATGTGTAATTGTCTTTCATTAGCGGATGATTGCGTGGCGTCTTATTCATCAGTCATGCAGTAGAGCAGGAATAAAGTGTTTCCTCCTTACGTCAAATGGCTTGACGTATTCTTGCATCCGCCTTAACGAGAATGAAAGAGACAAGCTCAAACGCTCTGATCAAATGTGATGATTATTAGTATTAACATTCCAACTTTTTATTTTTTGCTATTGTTTTTTTCTGTTTCCATGTTTAATTGTATTTTTATAATGCGCCGGGAGCCAATAAAAAAGTTGCTGCGGGCCGTAAATGGGCCCCGGGCCGCAATTTGGAAACCTCTGGTTGAAGTGGATGATGCACCTGCCAATGAATGTAGACACAATGCTTGTTATAGTGGAGACTAGTATTTGAGGAAATGTGGTATGTTTGGAAAAATGAACACACACTACAATTGCTGAATATTTAGTGAACCCAAAGTGGAACTGATTACAGAAACAAACTTGTTGACTGCAGAAATGGGCCTGTGTTGTGCCTGCTACTGTCAAGGGGTTCTCGTGTCTAAAGCTGAAAGGGAAAACGATGCCTTGTGTGTATGTGCGTGCACTAGGCAACCAACTTCTGCTAAATACTAATTACTGAATGCTTAGTGTGGATGCCCTTTCTATTTGGGTCCCTTTAGTATAAACATTCATTATAGCTCTTTTTGTAACAGCGTCATCATTATTCCGCCAAAGGCCCCGAGGAGGCAGCCCAAGCCGAGGCCAGGCGCTGGGGCCGGACTACGCTGATGGGGGGTGGGGGGGACGGTGTAGAACCAGAGCGCCAGGACCCGGGAATGCACACAAGTGATATTTGTGTGCCGAGATCAAAAAGCATTTACCTTTAGATGTTTCCTGATATGAATATTCAACATCCTTATTGAAATCTAATTTGGGTCTCCTTGTCTCAGGGGTCTTTTCATCAGTGCCTGTTGCCTGAGGCCACTGCTGAGTGACAGCCGAACTTTTGTAAAGAGCAAGCAGGAAAAAAAGGGGGAGCTCTGGTGGTGTGAGTGATGTGATGCTGGAACAGATGAGTGGAGGGGGATGGCCATCAGGGGAGGGCATATTTAACCTCCCTGCATGCATGCAAAAAACAAATGCTAGTGGTGGTTCCGATATTGTCGGCTAATAACAAATATTTTACTACGTTTCTCTATTTATTTTAACAAGTGTTGCTTTGTTTAATTCTTCTCGTTTAAATA
Organism: Dunckerocampus dactyliophorus; assembly: GCF_027744805.1. Taxonomy (NCBI): domain Eukaryota; kingdom Metazoa; phylum Chordata; class Actinopteri; order Syngnathiformes; family Syngnathidae; genus Dunckerocampus; species Dunckerocampus dactyliophorus. The sequence goes on from NC_072819.1 coordinate 36,529,147, forward strand.
AACCTGCACATTAACAAAACATTCTTTGGGTGCTATTTTTTTCCCCTTCAGTGCAGGATCATTCACAATTTATTCATAAATAAAGATAATGTAGATTTGCTCCGATGATTAAAACTAATCTACCAGGATATAGTATGCACCATCCGTGTGTTTACAAAGATAGAAACACAATTAATTTGTTGAGTTGGGGAGGAAAAGATTTGCCTGTATTTACACAGTTGTGACGAGTATTTCAAGTTGAGTTTACCCCATCTGACGTTCAGCATCGTATTGTTCTCAAAAAAATGATATTCCTAAATATTACATGACTCATATTCCAACAGAGGACCTGTAAATTCTTTCGGTAATAAGAAAGTCTTTTTACTGGCTTATATAATAGAACAATATGCAAAAATAAAAGCCTGAAAAGGACAGTACAACACAATATCAGACATATATACACACACACACACACACACACACACACACACACACACATAGTTCAGTGTTGTCCTCATCTGGCCAGTGGGCTGAGCGTGGTTTATGCTATTATTGCGCAGGTGTGGGTCTCGTCCCTTAGGGTTCCATTAAAACGATGCCCCTCCCAAGGCCGACTCCACTTGCTTTTTTAGATTTAACACAAGCCATATGTCTGGCAGGAGGCAAACAGCTGATGGGGTTTAATTGACAGAAATCAACATATTTGCTTGTGTGTCTGTGTGTGAGCTAGTGTGTTCGTCAGTCGGCTCGGGCGTCAGGGGATTGTTTGAATGGGTCAAATATGGATCAGAACAGAGAGATGTTGGACGAGAGCGAGGAGCGAACAGAAGCCACAATGGATAAAATACTGTACATACCTTGTGCACACAGGATAATTATCTGCATGGTGTGATACAAAAAAGAAACATGTGAGTCTGTTAGTTAATCAGTAATTGGTAGGCACTTTATATATTTATATATTACAGGTGATCACAATAAATGAGTGTTCAATTGAAAACGTGAACAGTATTTGCTTAATTTATGAATATTTTGGATATCTTACAGCTAATAAAACCCTCTAATTCAGTATGTCTTACAATTAGAGACATTGTCAAAAAGTTCAATATTGTGAACTGATGGTTCATGCAAACCAGCAAATGAACTGCAAAAACGTCCTGTGGCTTTAACTGTTCTTTTAGTCTGAATTCAACTCCTGAAATCAAATAACGTTTGCATATTCTCATTTATTGAGATGCGCCTGTATATAAGTTACAAAATTAAGCTTTTGCAACATCAAACACGTGTATATGACATGTTCCCTGAACCTGCTAACTAAAAACCTGACAAGGGAGTCAAAATTTAGAGTTGAGGTGCACTCGAAGCTTATTTTTGGCAGCGTTCAATCACCGCCACTTCATAAAAAACATGTAAAAAGATAAGGGTACAATGTTGAGTTCATGAAATATAGTGGCAAATAAATCCTTGCACCCACTGAAATATATGTCAGTGATAACAATTGTGATGACTTGGACACCACATGATTTTTAGATATCAATACATCATTAACAATCACTTTTTATTTACAGTATGTGGCGTGATTTGAAGCCGTAACTATAGCCTAGCTTCTTGCTATGTAGCTGGTGTGTGTTAGAAGCGAAACACAAGGCGTTCAAGGCACTTCCCATGTTAATTAACGGGCGTGACGTGGCTGACACGAAAGGTAACTATTGTTACTGGATTTTCACAGTTCCTGTACTTCGTTGATGTTATCTGTGGAGCAGAAATTGTGTGTGCCATTTTGCAAATACCACATCAATAATCACTTCCCCTATAAATCATGGTTGATACAGGATGCAATTACAGTTAATATCAGAGCCACTTTATAAAACCATGATTTTCGTGTCAGGTTTTTGTTGTTTTTTTCATCCAATATCCAGGATTAAATCATCAATTGAGAAAAGACCATCATCACAATAACTCAATAATGTAACAGTTACAACAACACCAACAACTAATAATGAATTTGAAAATATACATAGACTAGAAGATCCTTGTAAAGATCCGTGCAGGGTCGGATAGCGTGTCATATATACCCTATACACGTTTTTATTTGATCAAATTGGCATATAGTTATGAACAGAATTATATTTATTGCGAGAGTAGGAGATTAATAATTTTAATTATTAGTGTAACAAACTATACTAGTTTGTCTGAAGACTTTTTCTTGTGAACTATGTTGAATCAGTGACCTCTGACCTGACAAAAATTCCCTCCAAAAACTGTAAAAAGCTGCTAACAAGAGTGGAAGCTGTTATTTCTCATATACTGTAGTTTTCTCTCCTGTTGGTGTAATGGACACACACAAGTTTTGTCCATATAGTCTGGGCTTGGTGACTTTATAGGAAAAAAAGATAAAGATTGCAAGGTTCTGAATGCTGTCTTGTAAGAATGGTTAAAAGTAGTATATAAGTCATAAGGGATACTCTAACACTGAGGTAACAGGCGCAGCGCAATTAGCACATAAATCCCATCAATGCCGCCCAATATCACAACCCTCTAAGGGCCGGCAGACTTATAATGCCTCCTGATCTATTACTACTACAAAGTGATTAATCCTTCCTACACAATGACCACTCTTAAACTGGGCCTCTACATTATCAGGTGGCCCTATATGGCAGTTGAGTTTTGCACTAATTAGCATTCATCTCAGGAAGCCGAGAGACAGCCCCTCCACCAGGAGAAAGGACATAGGATGAGATGGCGACACAGTGAAATGTCATTAACTTGATGTTAATTACTAATTAATGGGGCTATTTCATTTACATGTATCTCTGGCTCTATGATGGGGTCTGCCTTTAGTGGGTTACTCTGACTGGCTGACAAGTTGGGGGGAGGGTTTGTCATCTCTTTTCTATGCACTCCGCTTACACCACTTCATCTCTGCTAATTAAATAGTGGTCGGCTCACCGTTATGTCTGCTTTTACAGTGCAATTTTCTGCCAGGAGGACCACTCCAATAAGTGGCCCGTCACCTCTCATAAGGGTGAGTTGTTGTTTTTTCCCCCCAAGTTCTGTACACCAAACACCCACAGACTTCTACTGTAACTTGTTGTTACTTTTGGTGACCCCTCCCTTTCTTTTCTTTGCCATGCAGTATGGTCACAAGCCACCTGTTTCTATGGCAACCTTAGCTGTTGGGTCCCATGACAAGGAGTGGGAAGGTTTGACAAGCGTCTGGCCATTCACACATGGGCAGTGCCAGCTAGCCAACATGGCATGTAGTGTCCTGCCATATGGTGCAAACACATACAGTACGTCCTGCTGGGCCGGACTTGGGATGTTGGGCTTGGGTGGACCACTAGTGGGACCAGGACCGACCGCGCGATGCGATGATTCATTGTGAGGTCAGGTCAAGTCACTAGTGTTGAGCAGAGAGTGGCTGCTGAAAAGAGCTGGGCACCGTGGACTCTTCTTATTATCAAAGCTTTACTGCCTCCCTGTGGCAATGCACGAAAAGAACATGCAAATGCAACTCGCAAGTGTTGACAAAATACATTTTTATTCAAAGTTAAGACATGCTTTTAGGTAACAGCATAATTCAAATCGTTACAATACTGCCTTTTCTTGCAGTAATGCATTTTATTTTCGATTTATGTTATAAATCAAAACTCTCAGAAAAACCCGCATTGAGAGACTTATTGTATAAACAAAACATTTGGCAGGATAGCAACAGAAAGAGAATGAACAAAAAGGGACAAGCAATGCAGTAAATCATTTTTTAAAAATTGGACATCGTTTTGTAGTCTTATAACACACAATTCTCACTCAAATGAGCTCAGATTTTTCTTTTTTTTGCAGGAATAAATAATGACATTCACTAGAAATGAAAAGGCAATTTTGCACATATTGAACAATTTGTGAAGCTTTGTAAAACTTATTTTAAGATCTATATCCGTTTCCGTTTTTTGGCATTTGAATAAATAAATACTTTATTTTTCAACATGGAGCCTATTTCATTTCGCTTACCTAGGACACACATAGTTACTCAGATATTCATATTGTTATATTTCTTATATTATAATAATAACAACAATCATTATTATTATTATTATTATCATCATAATACACTATATTGTATAGTTGCATTCATGCCCAATTTTTGGGACACCCTTTATTATGTCAAAATGTATCATTGTAAATAGCCATATCATGTATTCTATTGGTAACCCTACACAGAGACTGTATGTACAGTAACTAACAGCAAATGACTTTCCAAAACTCCCATTTTTGCAACAACTAATAATGACAAAGAACATGGTGCGATTTTCACAAACACCCATTCCTGATCCGAAACAAAGGTTGTGCCGTTGTATACGTGAAAACAAAGAACAGCTAAAATGACACAACGATCACGGCCGTGACTCCCACCAGGCACAAAAACCTTAAATGCATAGTCAATTCCAGTCAAGTTATCGGCTAAATTAGATAAGACACCAAACAGAAATGAATTCTACAATCATTTGAAATCTCCTATTTACTTTTTGTCCTGAATGTGCAACAATACAACAAAAAAGATCTTTAGAAAGTTGAAGGCCTGCAACATTCATTATGTCTGTGTGAAACACGGGCAATGTAAATTACAGAAGAGCATGATTACAAAAAAAAAAAAAAACGCTGAGAGACATCTCCCAATTTAGCCAAATACTAACTTGACTTCCTGTTTTGTTCAACAGTTGTAAGTGCAATAGTTGTTTCCACCATAATTCGAACCAAGACTAGCAAGGTTAGGCTCATCCATACTGCATCACGTCAGCAAATTGTATTTTGTGCATATACTGTATGTGTGTTTATACACAATACATATTCCCATATTCATAATTTATACATTTAGAATGTAAAAATATTGTGATATTGAAAAAACTAACTTAAACCATAGAAATATATAAATATCCTACTCTGAGGTATTTCTACAGCATGCGATGACATAAAAAAGTAAATACACATTTTCAGTAACTTTGGTCTTTCTGCTTAAAACATTTGCTGAGACAACAAACAGGTAGAACACACTCATTCACCTTGCACCTCTCTGTAACAAGCATGTGTAACCATGGAGATGGGGACAATAGCGACTACCTCACACACAAAAAAACACAAAAGGACAGGCAAATGAGAGCAATGCTTGATGCTTTTTGTATCTGGAATGACACTCAGTCATGAGGTGACATTGTAAAAGCACTTTGGGTACGTTGATGTGAAGCCCCTTCGTCATTTAGATGGAAGACCCCCACCAAGGATGAACAATTTGGATCAGCACAAGTGATGAACGTTTGGTTAAATTTCTTTGATCGAACATGGAGAAAATGTACGACCAATTGTAATTTTCAAAAGTAATTTAAAAATTTTCAGATGGCAGAAAATTGAGCACTGAGCAAAACTAATCTTGTGCAGAGGTCTGTATGGTTGTACCTTAGCATTCCATAGTTGACTGACAGATGGATTGAAAACTGACAGATTTCTTAATGGTCAATTAATCAACCTCACTACCAAATCGTACACGTGTATACTGAGGGATTTAGACTTAACATGCTAACAAAAGTGAGGAAAAATTCCTGCCAGATTATGAAGCAATTCTTTCTTGGCCAATGCCCCACATTTCCCAGAGTTTCATTGAAAACTTGTTTTCGGGTGTTCCAAACAAGCAAACAAATGCGCAAAAGCAAACAAAACATAACCTCCTTGGGGAGACACTACAAGGTGTAGCTAGACACATTTAACCATGATGTGCTGCTTTTCTAGTTATCTTTCCTGAACTCTTTCACCAGCTGTCATCCTCCCTCAACTTTGGAGTTAAGGTTGTGCATTGATGACACTAATAAACAGAACCAGCTGTGTGCTTTAGACACATATTGTACATAAGTGTGTATGTCTATGAAACAATGAGAAGGAGAGAGAGACAGACCTCCCGTGTTGAGGATAAAGCTCCCCCACTGGGCCTTTGGGAATTCAGAGGTGGATGTGGTGGTGGTGGTTCCTGCTGGGGTCGATGTCGACGCGGCGGGCCTCAGCAAAGGCCAGGAAGATGCACAGGCCTAGCAGATTGACAGCGGTGATGAGACTAAACATGGACGCCCACGAGCCTGTGGCCTCAATGAGATACCCCGAGAAATATACCATGAGGACCCCTGCACAGGAACACACACAATGTCAGCACAGTACAACAGTAGATTAGGACAAAGAGATGAAAGGTGATGTGTGCATGTGTGAGAAAATGTCACAGTTCATTGCGACTCCCTCACAGGACCACCAACTGTCTATCCAACTGTGGCCTCCATTATTCATCTGACATGCCATGATGAAATATATATGACACACGGGAGCAAATGCCAGCACGGCCGGCACATGAGCTCAAAGTCAAGGTTTTGAGAGGTGGATTAATTATTTGACTTTAATAGATTGTTAGAAGGTGAAAGATTCATAAGGTATTTTTTTCCCTCCACTGCCGCTTGACGTGAAAGAAACTCACCTGAGAACGCACCGCATGTGTTTGTAACACCTGTCAAAGAAATGCAGATGCACACATATTTATTTTATGGGTAAAAATCACCTGATATGGTTGTCAAAAAAATAGTTTTGAACTTACCAAACAAGGCTCCTGCACAGGATGGAGCAAGGTCTTGAACGTTTAAAGACACACCACTGTAAAATGAAAATTAATTTTAAATCAATTGATCAACTGACTCATAACATGAACAAGACTAGAATTACGAAGAGATGATTAGCTATGGAGCTGCTCATTAAAATTAAAAAAAACTGAAAAACGGGGGAGATAAATGATTTAAAATGAAATGAGAATCAAAAAAGTTGCAGTGGATGATCCCTGGACAAGTGGTTACAAATGCAGTTTGAGACCAAAGTGTTACCAGTTCGATTTCCCCAACTCATGCAGGGCAAAATCCTGTGCTGCTTTCAGCGTCTAAAATTATTTTTAAGGCTGCAACTAACGATTATTTTCTTAGTCGATTAATCTGAAGCTTGTTGTTTTTCCGACAATTAAGTAATGCGTTACGCCTTAGACTGACATAATCGATATGAACCAAACACAAAAAGTTAGTGGTTTTGGTCCACAACATATCAGAAAAGAGCCAAAAATATTGATCACTGTTTGCCCAAAGCCAAAGCTAATGTGTGTGAATATCTTGTTTTGCCTAAAACACAAAGATGATAGGTCTGCTTTCATGGATGACTAAGGACATAAAAAATATTCACATTTAATCATTGATTAATTGACAGCTCTAAATATTTTAACCTAATTCTCGAATTAACAGCAGATGTTTTGCACAGATATTTGTCACACTTAAATGTTTCAGATCATCAAACACATTTAAATATTAGTCAATGATACCACAACTGAACACAAAATGCATTTTTTAAATGAAACTCAAAAACTACATGGCCCTGTGTGGAAAAAGTGATTGCCCCCTAAACCTAATAACTGGTTGGGCCACCCTTAGCAGCAACATCTGCAATCTAGTGTTTGTGATAACTTTCAGTGAGTCTCTTACAGCGCTGTGGAGGAATTTTGGCCCACTCATCTTTGCAGAAATGTTGCAATTCAGCCACATTGGATGGGTTTCCACCATGAACCGCCTTTTAAAAGTCAAGCCACAGCATCTCAATAGGATTAACTAGGCCACTCCAAAATCTTCATCTTGTTTTTCTTCAGCCATTCAGAGGTGCACTTGCTGGTGTGTTTTGGATCATTGTCCAACTGCAGAACCCAAGTTGGTTTCAGCTTGAGGTGACGAACAGATGGCCGGACATTCTTCTTCAGGATTTTCTGGTAGACAGCAGAATACATGGCTCCATTTATCACAGCAAGTCTTCCAAGTCCTGAAGCAGCAATAGAGCCCCAGACCATCACACTACCATCGCCATATTTTACTGTTGGGATGATGTTCTTTTTCTGAAATGCAGCATTACTTGTAAGCCAGATGTAATGGGAGACACACCTTCCAAAAATGTTACCTTTTGTCTCATCAGACCACAGAGTATTTTCGCAAAGGTCTTTGGGATCATCACGATGTTTTCTGGCAAAATTGAAATGAGCCTAAATGTTCTTTTTGTTCAGCAGTGGTTTTCGTCCTGGAACTCTGCCATACAGGCCGTTTTTGCCCAGTGTCTTTCTTTTGGTGGAGTGTGAACACTGACCTTACCTGTGGCAAGTGAGGCCTGCAGTTCTTTGTTGTTGTGGGTTCTTTTGTGACCTCTTGAATGAGTCGTCGCTGTGCTCTTGTGGTAATTTTGGTTGGCAGGCCACTCCTGAGATGATTCACCACTGTTTCATGTTCTGGATGTTTGTGGATAATGACTCTCACTGTGGTTCACTGGAGTCCCAAAGCTTTAGAAATGGCTTTTTAAACTTTTCCAGACTGATCTCAATTATTTTTTCAGGGAGTGGCAACAAAGGGCGGCAATCACTTTTTCCACAAGGGGCCATGATTTGGATTTTTTTCCTCCCTTAATAATAAAAACTTTCATTTTAAAAACTGCACTTTGTGTTCAGTTTTGTTGTCATTGACTAATATTTAAATTTATTTGATGATCTGAAACATTTAAGTGTGACAAACATGCAAAAAAATATGAAACCAGGAAGGGCCAAACATTTTTTCACACCACTGTATATACTAGGACTGTCAAAAATAACGTGTTAAATGTTTTAGTGTAATTAATGCATGCGCACCAGAGCAAGCACGCCTCTCTGTTATGACGGCAGATGGAAGGACAGTGGAGCGCCCCCACACAGTCACATAGGGTCTGACGCTCTTTTATAACTTCATTCTGACCTGAACACATCAACAGCAATACAATTCCAACACCATATACTCTCCAATTCACCCTGGGAACGACACTTCCTCATTGTCATTACAATAACGCAAGATACATTCAGGGACACCCCGAACATCACAAAACTGTTTTATAATGCGTGTGTGTGTGTGTTAAGAAACAGGAAGATAAAGAAAAAAAATGAAGTGGATATTCTTGTCACTCACTTACCAACTCTTAATTCAGATGTATAATTTGCTAGAGTATTCTGGAAAATACACTGACAACATGTAAACATGTTTACCTTTTATGTGATGTCTTTGAACCCCCCCAATGCTCATAACACGGTTTAAAGTGTGATTCAAATGTTCTGCTACTATTAAAAAAGAGACTAGCATTAGGCAAATAGATTTTCAGACTTGTGTGGTATCTTTTAGCTTGATTGACATACCCCGTTCATTTGGAGCTGTTAACACATACAAATATATACTGTATAACCCTTTCTTGTCATTTATCTTTCTGTTAATTAAATACAGTAAAAATGTGCATATTTCAGATGTAGTTGCGAATGGTAATTAATCATGAGTAATTAATTAAAAAAAACAGATTAATCTGATTACAATTTTTAATCATTTGACAGCCCTAATATATACACATACACATACCACATTCACATACTGTACATATATGTACACAGTACCGGTATGTGTGTATACACACAGCGTGTATAATATATATACTGTATATAACATATATATATTATTTTCTAACACACACACACACACACACACGCACACGCACACACAATTTTACAGCTATAATTATATAAATTAAATGTAAAAAAAAAACAGTCCACCTTGAATTACTTCTTATTTTATCTGTAAAAGTGTCATACAATCTGCTATTTTTTCAGGAGCACTTTAAACATCTGACCATATCAAGTAATAAAGTGGAATTTCAGAGTTGTTTTTTTTTTTAAATAAATAAAACACCGTGAATGTACATAAATAAAAGGATGTGTGATATACAATACGAACTATTAAAGATAAAATATCCCCACTATTTGAGAAGTACTGCTATATATAAAAAAATCCCTCACAGATGGATAGATTTACTGTCTTGCAGCCCAGACGCTTGTCATAGGCTAAACACACAAAACAAGTGCAAGGTGAGTGGCAGTACCTGTGACTAAAGGTGGTAAGACCTATAGTGACCGACACATAGGCTATGGCCCAGGAGAATGTGATGTTGCCACAGAGAAGAAGGGTAAACACACTGGAAACACCCATGGAAAAAAACTAGAGGAGTGAATTCACAGAAACAAAGACACAAACATCAAATTAGAGACCACCACGCTTTAGGGATGAGGATGATTGTGTGCTGTGGACTAAGTAGGTAAAGTCCTCGATAAGACGATGAATGATGACTATACCTGCATTAACTTCCTCACTGAAGCTGTGTCAAAGCCTGATGGCGACATGAGAAAAAACAAGTAGGACATCACGACTGCAGTTTTAGTGAACATTTGAACACATTTGGCAAAGTCCTGAGGGTTGACTTTTATACCTTGACTAATGAGATGGTCCGACAGGCAACCACTGAAGAGAGATGAGGGAATGGCCACCAACCAAGGAATGACATTGAACACCCAGCCCTAGAGGAACATACAGGTACTACTCAGAAAATTAGAATATCTTGAAAAGGTTGTTGTATTTCTGCAGTTCAACTTAAAAGGTGAATTTGACATATTATATAAACAAATAATATGCAAATCAATATATTTCAAGTTTTTATTTCTATGGATTTTGCTGATCAGGTCTTGCAGCTTAAAAAAACTCAAATTCAAAAACTCACAAAATTAGAATATTACATAAAGTCAATGTAAAAAAGGGTTTTAAATACAAAAATGTGAGGCCTCCAAAGCTAAACTCTTGCACCTGTATTTAGTACTTGGTTGAGGCCCCTTTTGCCCGAATAACTGCCTTCATCCGGCGTGGCATGGATGCTATCAGTTTGTGGCATATCTCAGAGATTATGGAAGACCAGCATGCTTCAATTGTGGCTTTAGCTGTTCTTTATTGTTTGGTCTCTTCCCGTACAGTTTTCTTTTGACAATGACCCACAGATTTTCTATGGGGTTCAAGTCAGGTGAGTTTGCAGGCCAATCAAACATGGTAATCCCATGGTCGTTGAACCAGGACTTTGTACTTTTACCACTGTGAGCAGGTGCCAAGTCCTGCTGGAAGATGAAGTCTGCATCTCCATAAAGCTGTTCTACTGAAGCCAGCATGAAGTGCTCTAAAATGTCCTGGTAGACGGCTGTGGTTATGTTTGACTTCATGAAGCACAGAGTACCAACACCAGCAGCTGACATGGATGCCCAAGTCATCACAGACTGGGGAAACCTAACACTGGACTTCATGCATCTTCTATCGTGCTCTTCTCCAGTCTTCCTCCAGACTCTGGGACCTTTGTTGCCAAATGAGGTGCACAACTTGCTCTAATCAGAAAAGAGGACTTTTACCCACTGGGCAACAGACCAGTCCTTCTTTTCTCTTGCCCACGGAAGGTGCCTCTGGCGTTGATTACTATTGAGGAGAGGTTAGACAACAGGAATTCGACATTTGAAGCCCATGTCCAGCATCCGCCTGCGTGTTGTTTCTCTTGAAGCAACAACTCCAGCATCGGTTCACTCCTTATGAAATTCCCCCACTTTTGAATGGCCCTTTCCTGACCACCCTCTCCAGCCTGCGGTCATCTCTCCTGCTTGTACACTGTTTTCTACCACACTTCTTCCTTCCACTTGACTGTCCACTTTCAATTTTCATTGACTTTCAAGTCAATGAGAGTTTTCTGCACAACTGTCAGATCAGCAGTCTTCCCCATGTCTGAACTCTTCGGAGCCAACCTAAGACAGACTTTTGAAAGGCTCAAGACCCTTTTGCAGGTGTTTTGGATAACTTGCCTGATTAGAATTGACTCTTTGAACCTACAAAACTGAAGCTTTTCACAGTATTCTAATTTTCTGAGTTTGTGGGTTTGTGGTTTTAAGAAGATGAAAATCGTAATCAGCAAAGTTACAACAAGGAACTGCTTGAGAAATGTCAATTTGCATGTAACGGCTCAATAAAATTAGTTGGTTTCATCTTTTATGTTAAATTGCCAAAATAAAACAACTTTTACTTGATATTCTAATTTTTTGGGTAGTACCTGTATAGTTGCATATTGTCACATAACCACACAGTTTGTTTTCATTTCCAATTCTTTGCACATTAGTAAGTGGGCCCTTTACTTATTACAAATGTCAATGCAAGGGTGAGGCTTGACCCATTGAAGAAACTTTTTATTTAACTTTGTAGAATTTTATACATTGCCCCTAATTTCTTAGTGAATGGCAAGACACTACAGGCACGCATCGCTGAGGACTGCAATAGTACTCGCCACAGGTGATCGGCTTTTGTGATCGGCGTTATTCCTGTAACAGGAAATTTTCACGGAAAACGTGGCTAATCGATCGGAGCATCCCTAAGGCAGCTATATCGGTATCGAAAGTGAAAAAGTTGTATCGGGACACCCCATCAATAATTATAAATAGAGTGTAATAATTTCACCAATATTAAGTCAAATCCATAACAAACTGTGAGAATTATTGCGGCAAAACCAGCAGCAGTACAGAACACAGTGAATGTGCAAAAAAAGTCTTGCTTGAGTGTTGATGTTCAGAATTCTGCTGTTCGTGAATGCACCTCGCTCGCCATGGGTGGATAATGAGGAAGTGTTGTGTTGCTGTTGTGGACATCACTATGGCGAAATGTGTGTGCAGTGTTGAAACCAAGCAATACTTTTGGTGTATTAAGGTCAGCAATAAAGTTTAAAAGGGATGTCGGGCTCTGTGTGCCTCTGTCGAGAATTACAAGACGTTGCTTGGACAATATTGCATTAGTGTAAACACTATTACATCACTCCTGATTTGTCCTCCATTCAAAAAAACAATCAGGTTTTTCTTGATTCTTTTTCCCTCCTCAAACATTTCAGGTGATCAGGTTACCTTAGCATCAGGGAACGTGTCTATAAAGAATGTCGGCAGCCATGACAACAGAGTGAAGAAGGTGCTCGCTGTGCAAAGGTGCGTAATGATCACGGCACTGGTTTGGGAATAAATCAAAACAGAGAGACACACAATATTAATGACAATGACGCCTGTGCTTCTGGTTTGCTTTTAGAAACCACATAAATGTTATGGAACAAATTAACACACAGAGGTTCACAAAATGTAGCACATGTATTGGATTATCTTAACGTGTAGGCCATAAGGTGAGACATGGTGGGATTCAACATCAGAAATTCTGAAACATCAGACAATCCCTAATCCGAATCTGAATCTACGAATTGGCAGCCACGTTTCCGTCAGTCCCTCCGGGCAGCTGTAATTTACAGATGTAGTTTACCACCATCAGTGTGTGACTGAGGAGTGAATGAATAATGGGTTCACTTCACAATTAAGTGCTTTGGGTACTTTGAAAAGCCCTCCGTCAAATCTAATCCATATTACCGGTATTATAGATGCACGTAGTGTATTTTAGAATATGGATGTTGCTTTTAGATGAAGGCATTGGTTCCAGTGAGGTCTTCAATACAGGCAATGCTTCTGCAATTAAGCTTTCAGATCTATGCTGTATCCATGCTCTCATTATTATTGTCTCACCTGACTGCAGGTTGTCTGAAGAGTCGTAACCAATGCCTTTTGGTCAGTTTGGACTGTGGACCACCATTTCCCAGGGATTCCAGAGTGATAATAGGCCCTGTGAGTACATAGAATATGAACACAGAAGGGTGGGCATACGAGAGGACAGTGACCTCACGTGTACTGATAAATAGCAACCAGACACTGCACATATACTGAAAACCTCACTTGCCTTCCCCTTTGAGTAAGTACTTCCACATGCAGTATGCCCACATTACTGCCAGCAGACCTGACACATAGAACACACTCTCCCACCCATACAGGTCCAGCATTACGGAACCAGCCCCTCCAATCAGAAGGGTGCTGAAAAAGGTCAGAGAAGCGTGAGTTATAATGACCTGCTCCATAAAACATGCTCCTTATGTAAGACGTGACTCACCCCAGGTAGGAACCACTGCTCACGGTGCTCATGAGGAAGCCTCGTTCACTCTCCACCACTTTTTGAGAGCACAGGCTTGCCAAAGAAGGATAATGAACACCTACATTCAGGGGCACACAACTGATTAGACAGATATTCCACAAGTCAAATAATCAAAAGAAAGTGTGAAACCTGCACTGTATTATGAGGATTGGTTCTCTCCACACACTGGAATAAATATACTCTTAAGTACAGTATAGTGATACCTACGAATCTCACAAACGAGGGGTCCATTTTACACAATCATAACTTTTTAAGTTTCATACCGAGCAAACAAGCTACTTTACCTTGCAAAAGGCCCATGAGGAAGCGGGCCAGCGTCATGCAGAACATTGGCTGGGAGCAGAAATGAGCCAAGATGGGAGTGAAGGCCGTCATCATTCCCCATGCAGCTGCAGAGAGCAAGAGGACTTTCTCACCTCCCACCCTACACAGTGAAGACTGAAATTAGCTTCAACCATTGACTTTGTGTGATCACTTAAATAGAATCCAATCATCTACAAATAATGACTGTTTGAATAGCGTATCTCAACTAATAACTCAGTAAATCATTCCAAGTGTCATTATTGTAACGTGATTTTACAACTATGTCTGTGTTGACACAGGAAACAAATGCTCATCAGTAGAGGTGTGGACTCGAGTCATGTGACATGGACTCGAGTCAGACTCGAGACACATTTTTGATGACTTCAGATCGACTTGACAATATCATTATAGACTTGCAACTTGATTTGGACTTAGACATCACTGACTCGGATTTTAGCCTGTTGACTTGAAAATATTTGAGATTTTCAATGAGTGTGTTGTGTAAAATAAGTCCCCATTAAAAGTACTCAACTAACGTGACCGTTATTATGTCATTTCCAGCAAGACAACAAATTTTCTCACAGAATCTGCCTCATTGAACGCATCGCATCTCTTCAAGTCCAATCAGGTCAAAGAACAAACAATGAGAGTGTGGATTACATTTCTATGAGCGCCAGGCTTCTGGCCAGTGGCAGTGATTAACCCCGGGATATGTCAACATGCTACCTAAGATAATTTAATTTATATTTGCAAATTATGAGGTCATAAACAAATAATGAATTGCTGTGTGCAAAATCTGCAGTACGAGAACAACAGATGGAGAAGCGACAACTTCAAACTTTGTTCAACACCTGAAGTTGTACAAAGAATGGTAAATTGGACTGATACGTGTTGTGAGCTAATGCTTTGGGTAACTCTATCTTAGCATGCATTTTATTTTAGACTTTAGATTTTATTTTAGGTTATGTTGAGTGTCACATATTTGTTGACTTGTGTTTGTTTGGCACCATGTGGAAAGCTACTTAATCCATCAAAAGGTTGTCTCAGATTGACTGACTGACTACTTGCAAGTCATGTTGCCAGCTTGTATGTTTAAAGTTTAAATTAAATAATTTGGAAGCAACTGGCGGGCCGGATTGGCAGGACGAATGTGGCCCCCAGGCCGTAGTTTGCCCACACCTGGGTTATAGTGTAAAACATGTATATTAAATTACAAAACATATGAATGTCGGGTTATTTTGATCAAGCCTGAACTTTGTACGTCTCACCGAACACACTACAATAACATTACACCAAATGACCAGTGTAGAATACCAAATTTCATCAACATCACTGAATGCGTCTTTATTTGCGTTATATTTGTATTTTAGTTCATTTAGTCATTTTTATGCTTGAAAATGCTTAATTTAGGCAAAAAATACATAACATTTGCTGAACTATGTATATTTTTTGGCTAATAATAGGCTGTGTTCAACCATGAAACAGCACGATTTATTAATTAAGATATTTTTAAAACCATGAGCGTGAAAACGCAAAATTAAAAATGCCATTTCATTTGGTAAACACTAAACATTGCTTATGACAAAAAATTTCAAGCCTATGACTTCGAACTTGACTTCAACTACCTTGTCTTTACTTGAGACTTGGCTTGGACTTACACGGCTTTGCTTTGAGACTTGAGATTTACTTGAGACTCTTAAAACACTGACTTTTCCCCCCATCTCTGCTAATCGGTGCTAAAAGCCAGAAGGCAATACAGTACTTATAGTCTCCAAGTATGCTAACTATTAATTATTATTATTTAAAGGGGTACCTACCGGTCACTAACATGGCCTCCAAACACTTGGGTGAAGCAGTAACCCCAGAAGAAGCTGCCCAGAACCATCCCCGACTCTCTCTTGCTCCAGTTGAACTTTTCTGCCATACTGACTGCACAGATGGGCATCGCCACCCTGGCACAATAGAGGAGGCAGGTCCCAAGCAGGAGCACCACTGTCCATATCCTTGCCAACGGCCTGCACAGGGAGACATGCACATCTTAACATGTACTTATCTAGTAAATGCATCATTAGTTGTCAGTGGCGGAGCCAGACATTTTTCATTGGGGTGGCCAAGGTGAGACCATTACTCACATAATGATGGCAATAAGTTCATACCTGAATTGTCTAGATGGCCAGTAGGGTGACTTTAGGCTCAAATAATGTTCTGCACCAGAGCCGCGTTTGTCAAAATTGTCCCTCAGCCGTGGCTGGCCACCCCCACGGCTGCTCCGCCACTGTTAGTTGTTATAACTAATACAATTATATATATAAAAAAGTAACAACTGCTGTTATTAAGAACAGGTATTACTTTTGTGACCAGTGCAATCAAAAAGACCTATAAATCTGTGTCAAAGCAACAAAACAGTAAGTACAGTTGTGCTCATTATCAAAAGAGCCGCTATTTTTTTTATTTAATCCAACTCCCACGTTAACATGGGGAGCTAGCTTTGCTGTGATGCTCGCTACATGAGCTCGCTCGTGGAAGTCAACAATTAGCACGGGCTTGCCATTCTGTCTCAACAAGGGTTTAAAATATTACCTTGGCCAGTTATTGTTGTGTTCGGCCCACTTCTTGTGACACCCAGGTGCTCCAATCTTGTCGGGTGGATGATGCTCTTTGTGACAGACCAAATCTGGACCATAGTTCTTACCATGTTTTTGAGTAACTGCCATTCAACGCTCGACAGTGGCAGCCCCTCTCCTTAGCTTCCACTGTTTACTTCAATTTCTTCCCGGTAACGCAGGCAGTAAGACACGTCCTATTTGTTGTGTTTGGAGAAACATAACTAGCCTCGAAAAGCTAAAAGAACAGGCAAGAGGAAACTGAGCGAAGGAGTGGGTGTCTGTTTTTCCTGATGCCCTGTGGAGGACAATTCCACGTGTCAGTTTTTATCGCTGCAGTTCTTAATCGGGTCGGTAGATGGTGGTCAACCAGGAAGTGTTTCTAAGGCTTAATACGGCTACACATTTTCAAGCGCACGTCGATATCAAACTATCGAACGAGCTATCACCATTCCTCCTGATTTATTGTCTTTGGAGGACATCGCGGTATTGATTGTGCCGTGTTATCCGAATGTAACTGTGGGGATGCCGAGGGGTAGAATGTGCGCAGTGCCTGCAAGGTTGTTTATATGGCCCACTGTACCCCTGAGCACAAGCAGCCCGTGGTTATGTAAAATGCTGCACTCAGCTTTACTTAGCAGCTGCTGATGGAAGAAACAAATACTACAAGTTAGAATGGATAAAAAAAACGTATTATATTTAACAATGCAAACACTGAGAAATGGTAAACTAGGTTTTTTTTTGACAGTCTTAATGCACTTGAGTCTTTTTCATTCATTTCATTTCGTTGTGTAGTTTGCATACTCTCCATGTGCTTGTGTGTGTGCTCTCCAGGGACCCAATCTTCTTCCCACATCCCCCAAACGTTATTTTGAGACTATAAACTTGTCCATAGGTGTGAATGGTTGTTTGTCTTTACGGTATGTGCCCTGTGTGACTAGTCCAGGGTGTACCCTGCCTCTTTACCGAAGTCAGCTCTCCCAAAATCCTAATGAGGCCAAGTGGTATAGAAAATGGATGGATTAGGTCTTGTACCCGACACATCTGAGCTAATGGCCATTGTAGGTCATCAAAGACACCCAGATTTTGTAAAATTGTAAAACTTGTTTTTATTGCTAAATAAAATGAAAGCGAATAAAAGTACACCAGATATAGCAAAAGAGCAGCGTATTTCTCTCATGTAAATAATACATCCATATGTCTGTGTCTGTGGGAGCTGCTCTAATTCCAGCTCATTGGAGTTAGAAATATAGCAAGTATCTTGTTTTGTCTCAAGTTGTCCTACTGGCATGGGTTGTGGTGAGGACACGGAGCCAATCATTTTCACTTAAAACATACCTAAATGGTCACACACAGACTGACAGCCTAATTTAGGCTTTAATCAAACTTTCCATTTCCAACTTTCCCTGCCAACTGACAGAAAAAAAAACTAGTGTACATTTAAATATGCAAAAAAACTACTTTCATTCAGTATATGTAAATGTTAACACCATGGAAAACAATGCATGTTCATTTAGTGACAGGTCATTTTGAAATGGCATCAATTCAGTTGATTCTGCCCATTTCATTATTAATGCATGAAAAAGCAACCTTTTCAAAAAAGTATGTATTTTCATTGTGTGGGGTATAAATAGAGGAAATGTGTCCATCTTATGCTTTAAATCTGGGTATTATTTTGGCTCTTCGATGGTTCCCTTACTGAGGTCTGTCATTTTCGGATACTTCACTTTCTTTTGGTCCAGTTCATTTTGAGCCCAGAGCAGCAGCTTTAGGAGTTTGGCCAACTTGGGTGTTGATTCCCTGTTTTCATAGTCGAGCACAGACTGGTTCACTTCGCTCCATACCTGAAGGACAAATGATGAATTGGATTTATATTGAACTTTTCCAGACACACTGGTCACAGGCAATAACGTTATTACCTCAGTACCTACTTGGTTATGCTATGCTGTCACTCAATAATACACTAAAATTAGTGAAGAAAAGAGACAAGCATATGTGTTATTGTTATAATTCAGTGCTACCTTTTGTCTCTGCATCATATTGAGAAGATCTCCAAAAGGTGACTCCTCGGGGTTATCGAATGCCAGCAGTGCCAGTGTCCTCTCCATCTCAGTCAGACATTCTCGGCTCTCCTCCCCCTGCTCTGCTAACTGAGACTGGGCAAATTCAAGTGCAGCTTCCGTCTCCCTCAAACGAATAAGCTCGATGAGATGTTGCTGCTACAAACACAAATTAAACAGATGCAAACACGAGTCAAAACAACTGAATTGTGAAGACACATAAGTGATGTCTGCTGAATGAGAGTGTAACCTGTAAGTGAAAGTAAAGGTAGCGATTAGTATCCAGCAGTTCTGGATGTAGACTGTTGATCAGCGAAATTGCATCCTGGATCTGTCCCTTTAAGATCATTTCTCTAATCTTAATTCTTTCATCGAGGGACTCCAGGTCTACACTTGGCTCAATCCCAGACTCCATTCTGAACTTTTCCGCCGCCTCCTTGAAGCCCTCTGTTGAACAAAAACACCAACTCAATTCATCTGTCACTTGAGTACTATACCAGAACAAACATTTCTTAAAAATAGTATCAGGCTTCATACACAAATGTACAAATTACAGAAAGTTGTTGAGAATTAAAACATGTGCATAAGGCACAATAATGCCTTACAATTGAAACGGTATTTTGTGTCGAAGTGATCATTAGAATAAGCAGAGGATAATGCCAATGTGAACACTGCTGTTGTAATGTCTATGTATGTATCTATGTAGAAAAACAAAAAATATATTTTGAGTAGCTCACCAGTCACCAAATAGTTCATAATAAGTCTGTTCATATCAGCTCTCTGAACATGGACATTGTTGAGCTTATCCATCCATTCGTCCCTTGTTATGTCGTCTGGTTTCTCTGTATAGCTCATGATGAGAATATCCTTAAAAGACAGGAATACATTATAACCGTGAGGCCCCAAGTATTTTCTAGTAGGAAGTATTTAACCTTATTGATACGTCAGTAATAATAAGGTCGTCATTTGACAGCAATATGTCACCGGAAATATAAATTCAGACGCTTCAGGCCTTCCATAAAAACACAACAATGCAGCCTGACTACAGGTACTACCACACAAACAAACTCAACTTCCGCTTTGATGAAGATTTAAATCGTTCAAATCCTTTTCAACAACTCGTCATGCATGCCCTATTTCATTAGTAATTTAAACCTCTGTGAAAATAGCACCATTATCTAATTTACAATACCCGAAAATGATGTCGCTACCACCGAGCATTAGCAAGCTTGCTAACTGCTTGAGCGGCGAAAGGTTCTTCTTCGTCTTTTCCTTTACTCGATTTGCGTATTTGTGGGACAATGGGCTTAAACACATCACTACTCCCCTCTACAGTCAACCTACAGTACTGCGACAAGTGCAAGAACTGCTTTTATCTTATTAGTGCAAAGAACTGTTTTTTGTCTTCTCTTCTTAATGGCACTTAAAATATAAATACATGTATTCGGGGTGTATTTTCGGGGGAACGGGGACCTTTGCGGCCCCCCGGCTGTGTTTTTTTTATCGGCCCTCGTCACATTTTAAAAATACACTTAAACGAGAAAACTAACAAAAACAATAACAGAGGTGTAAGAAAGAGCAGTCATTTTTAATATTACAATAAAGTCATAATGTTAACAGAAAAAATGTTCTACAAGCTTAAAGTCGTAATACTATGACAACAAAACAAAATTACTATTAAAGTTAGTATATTAAACAAAGCACATCTACATGGGTTGGATTACAAAATGTAAAAAAAGTGGCCCCTGTTTTCTTTGATTTTACCGTATGCGGACCTCGCTGGGAATAGTTTGGACAACCCTGTTTGAAGACCTCTGCTGGTTGCTGGTAGCAACATGTAATGCATCAAACGGTATGTCCAACGTAGAAATAAATCTCGATTTTTTTTTTTAAACACACATTACTTACTGAAATGACCAGCTGAAAAGCAACGCGTTTAAGTTATTACAGTTATTTCACACCCAAGTATTTATATAATTCAATAGTGAAGATGTGCATCTATCTATCTCGCCGAAATTAATCTTGACAGTTAAAACGTACAACATACTTGTATTGGTAGTTTGCCCATGAATCTGTGAATGAATTTCTATGAGTTTGTGAAGATGAATTTAGCAAGGACTCCAATGAAAAGAAAAGAGAAACAGCAACAAGCCCCGCCCTTTCCCTGAGTGACGTCTCTATGGAAACGACACCACTAAACATGTCGCAGAAGTCAATGGGAATATTGTGTAAGTGAAGCAGTGGAGCAGCGCAACTATTGTGTGAACGAAAAGGTAGGCGATATCCATTACTAATTAAAAAGATTACCCTTTGAAACAAATTTTATTGTGATATTGAGTTTAGTTATGCCAATTGTAAATACAATTGTAAACTTAACTTAAAAGATGAGTGTGTGTATATATATATATATATATATATATATATATATATATATATATATATATAATTTTTTTAATATAATTTTTTCGCCAGACATGGCGACCAAGCACAACTATACAACACACAGTACACTTCTGGAGCAACGATGGAGGAAAGTGCAACAACAGCGACTCAATTTACCAATGTATGTTTTCACCTCAATAGTCGGTATTGTGTCATATCGACAACCATCCCAAACATGTGCTCAGACTATTGATCATTGTGCAGGCCAATTGGTTTCCTGCAAAGTGGCAGCGCCATGGCTGTCTCCCAAGCAGTCGAGGCTTACAGGCAGAACAAAGAGCAGGGCAGAGTTGTGCGCAGCCCGTCACCGGAGCCTCACTTCCATTCTACTGTAGGACATATCTCCAAAATAACTATTAGAGCTCATTCATGCAAATGTATAGCAGCAACACAATGTAATTTGTCTTGATACTTGCTTTACAGATGCAAAGTGAGGATAGGAAACAAAGGGTGAGTTTACTGTTTTAAGTGAATTTGTTTCGTTCAAAAATAGAACTACCCTATTTTATTAGGACCACTTTTGCAGATGAACTACATATTCCTGAAGCAGTGTGTAGAAAGCCGGCCAGTCATTCCCATCCCTCAGCAGTGGTTGAACTCAATTGATTCCAAAATCCCTCCCGAACTTAAAGACAGCACTCAGAAAAACAAAATCCTGCAGGAGCTCCTCAACGAAGTCACTGACAACTTTCATGACGTTGTCGTCAAGCTCACAGGTATTGGCAATTATCTGTGTGTGTGTGTGTACTGTACATCATCTATATATGTATGATTACATTTTATGTATTTGTTTAAGTGGAGACATTCCTAAAGAATCCAGAGTGTGAAGAAACTACCTCAGAAACACATACACCTCTTCCACCAGAGTGAGTTTAATTACACATATGATTCACATTGGCCCAAATATAAAATAATTGTCTTTTGTAGAATTCTTGAATTTTCCCAAACACGACATGAGAGCTTTATCACAAACCGGAACCAGATAAAGGAAAATTTGCACGTTCTACATCCCATTATGCAAACTATTTTGGATATTGGCTACACAACCTTTTCATCGATGGTTTTTGTGGATCTTTCAGGATATAGGTATGTAAAAGGACTGTGGATGCAAAGAAACTTAAATGATCAACAACTTGTGGTCATGCCTCTTGAACAAAGTTGTGTATCATCATGGTTCAGGGCTTTGGGACCTGTTGATTCCAAGGTGTTGCAGAAAGACCTGGCTGTAGAATGCGAGACAACACAACAGAGCATCATGAATACCTGGTTCCCTAAAGTCATCAATTTATTAACAAGTCCAAAAACATTGGGGTCAGTTAAAGAAGAATCCCTGGATTCCTTCTTTGACTGCGCATGCACCCTCATCTCCAATCAGGTGGAGTTGTCTTACATACATAAGCCAGTACTCTTTAGTGTTGGTTTGGTTTGTTATTTTCCTCACTTACATGGTCTCTTTGCATTCTCTTTAAGTGCACATTAAGTCTGATTGTTTTTTCTAAATTTTCAGTTGAAAGCCCTACTTCAGAGGAGTGTAGAGGAGTTTGTCAGCCCATTTGAGCCAAGCAACAACCACCTCTTGCCCATCTTTCGAATGGCACTGACGTTAAATGAAGAAAAGATGGAAATATGCCCCACCTTACAGGAGCTGGAAGCAGATGTTTTTGAAATCTTTAATACAATCACAAGTACACTGCAGGTTAGGTCATGTGTTAGCAACCCTGAACCAAAATGTTTTTTTTTTAAATATCTTTAACAAGTAGTTATTTTTCAATGTTAAAATGCATTTGCATTATGTGTTCACCCACAGAAAGTGCAGACAATCCATTCATGGCTGGCAAATTCCACATCTGCATTTGTGGATGCTAAGACCCCTGAACACACCCTTGCTTGGGCTCATTTCACTGTGAAAGCAACTGTGCGTGAGAATCTAAATGAACCAGACAAATATTTCCAGAATTATGGTAATGTAAACATAATTTTAAAAAATGTAATCACTGTAGAGTATGTTTTTCTAACACAGTATTATACTGTAGTTGACAACTATGACTGGTTAGTCAATGGAACTGCTCAGACTCGAGTTGAGACCTTTGTAGAAGAAACCCATTCATTTGCTGAATATATTCAGGTAAGAAATGGACTTCACCTGTATGGTGCATGATTTAAGTATTGATCTCAACAACGTATCCATGATGACTGTCAGTGTGTGATCTGACTTTTATTTTACAGCAAGTGGATGAGTTTCGTGACTTGTCAAGGAAGATTGAAAACCTCCCAACCAAAGCTCACTTTTCAATGGTCCAATTGGATTGTGAGGAGCTGAATCACGGACTGGCTAATAAATCTAAAGCCTTTGCTGAAACACTTATTAAAAAAATGACAACCAAACACTGTGAACAAAATCTACAGTGAGTCTCTCTTTTTTTTTTTTTTTAACCAAAATTGTCCCTTCATGGCCAACAAGGCATGCATCAAATCACCCACCTTTGCATGTATAATGTTTTGTCTTTGATGAAAGGACCTGCCGTGATTTTGAAACCATCCGAGAAAATGCTTTGAAAGTACCCGACACGACAGACGACATGGCCAACATGATTGAATACATTGAATTAACTAAGACAAAGGGTATCACACTTCTCAATAAAAAAATAAAGGTAAATATCACTTCTTGTTTGCATGTACGCAATTACACAAAAGCACATCCACATCAGTTGCTCTCGTGATCTGACAGAAAGCCCACAGCAGACTGAGCTACCTCCTAGATGTCCACATATTTGAACCTGAAGATCTAGAACTGAATTCAACTGTGTTTATGTGGCCATTGAAAATCCAAGAGGTCTTTGAACTCAGCAATGAGGTAATGGTCTCTTCTGAACCTATACATGTTTATCATAAGATAAGATAAGATATGCCTTCATTAGTCCCACAAAGAAAAATTTGTATAGTTTTCAAGTATGATCAAGAATTGGATAAAACCAAAAACTATTGTTGCTTTTCAGCTTTTGCAGAAGTCCAAGAAGACAGGGGAGAGAGAGATGCTTGCTAAAAGAGAAAGCGCAATGGCACATCTGGCCAAGCTGCAACGTAGGGTTGAAGAATTCCCCCACTGTTCTGAGCTTGATATGATGCAGCAGGTACAGTGAATCATTACCGCACACAGAGAACAATAATTAACAGTTACTCTGTATAACCTTCTGTAGCTCAGTAGATATGAACTTGGTTTGGTATGGGAGCTAACACAACTATCAAAATTGGGACTGGTCATGAGAAAGGTACTAGGCCAGATGTTGGCAATCTTTGGCATCAAAAGAGCCATTTGGGTCACCAAATTAAAACCAACTTGGAGCCACAAAACCTATTTGATCAATAAATTGAAGGTAATGCTACATACAGTATATAGTATTGTTTCCTTAAGCGTATTGTCCCGTTCCTTTTCTGTCTTCCTGTTCCTCCTGCGGAGTGACGAGCCACACCTGTTGCCAACTGGAAATTTGTCATGTTTGTTAAGTCTTTTCTTAAGTTTTCACTGATTTCGGATCAACAAAGTGTTGCAACACATCGATTAGTTCCAGTTCCAGGACCACTCTCCATGTCGCTTTAGTTGCCATGGTGCATACACGGTGAAGGAAGCTAACAAGCAATACAGCTGACCAGCATCATTGTTTCTCATGAAGTTGACTCATCAGAAAACACTGGCGGAGAATTGCACGGCACAAGGTCAACTCTGACGCAGAACTTTGAAAGGTTCATGATGGCATCACACAGAAGCTGAAGACACAGAAGATGACTACACAGAAGCATAAACCAGCTGGAGCCACAGCAGAAGAATAATAGCGCCGCATGCGGCTTCAGAGCCGCAAGTTGGTGTCACCTGGCCCCTCTCAGGTGGGGCCAATCGCGTCAGTGGCTGCTGGTGTGTGTAACAATGTGGAAATAACTAAACATCATCAGTTACAGCTTTCCCCTTATATGTACATGTAAGCATGTGGAAACATGAAAACTGACCTATAAAGC